>NC_135757.1:2835000-3120000 GCF_041903045.1 Epinephelus lanceolatus | reverse complement strand
TTTATAAATTTTATATGTATTTTTTTTTAATATATATTAAATATAGCAATTAATTTTTTAGGCTGTTATTTACCTCTGAATTGTTGTGACTAAGTGTTTAAGTAGCAAGAAATTGACGTAATTGAGTAAAGACAAAACATCACAATGTACACTGTAAAAAAAAGTGCAAAAGTCAAGAATCGTATCGAGAAAATTCTTTTTTAAATTTTATTTCTTGTTTTTATTTAATTTTCACATTATTGTTTTAATTCATTTTTTTAGTTTATTTTTATTTATCTTTATTTCATTTTTTAATTCATTTTTTAGTTTATTTTCCTTTATACATTTTTATTTTTTGTATATTTTCCTTTATTTATACATTTTTTTTATTTTTTTAGTATATTTTCCTTTATTTTATACATTTTTATTTTTTTGTATATTTTCCTTTATTTATACTTTTTTTTATATATATATATTTTCCTTTATTTTATTCATTTTTTAAGGTATAATCACACAATCAGATGCTGCGCTTTTATTTTGTAACGCCAGCCGGAAGCGCGTGTTTGCGTGTGTCTGCGCGCGCCTTGACAGTGGTGAACAGTGCAGGGGAGTGGAGAGACGCTGGGAGAGGACTCAAACACTCACTCACACACACTTACACACACACTCACCCATACACACACACACACTCAACACACACTCGGAGGAAGAAAGACGCACCAAAAGACGCACGAAGGTCAGCGGCTTTTTTTTTTCCCTCTTAACTGATATTCTGCGCCTTTTTTCTCTCTCACCGGCAGGAGAAAGAAAAAGTTTCCAGAAAGAGAGGAAGAGGAGAGGAGTGTCGCTCGGTGTGAGCACGCACAGACAAGCACGCGCTCTTTGGCTTCTTCTTTTTGTCCTGGAGATAATTTGATTTTTATAAAAGATTATTTGTCATTTTTACGCACCGTTGCTGTTTTGGGGGACGCCTTGTTGTGCGGGCTGTTTGTGCACACATTCACCCCCCGGGCTCTGTGTTGATAAACAGTGAAGAAGAAGGAGAAAGAGCAGAAGAAGAAGCGGACCAGGGCGGACCAAAGGGGGCCACAAACTCACCAGGTAGGCACAAGTAGACCTGCCTCTGATCCTGCATCTTACCTGCTGCTTTATTCTGGCACATGCTGCAGAGACAGCACCACATCACCTCCAGATATTATTCTAATATCATAGGGAATGCTTTAAAGTGCTGCAGCATGTGTGTGAAGCTCTGTTTAGGAATATTATATTGAGATAAAGCAGCATCACAGAGCAGCGTGCACATGATTTAAGCCTCTATTGTTACATTAGTATGTGAAATTATCTTTATAGGGAGTCAAAAATAGCTCAGATGCAACCTTAACTCACCACACAGGCTTTATTGATATTACAGAAATAATATAATAGATAGGGAAGCACAGTTGTAGCCACTCATGTGCATTAAAATGTGAATATAAAGGTGACTGTGTCTTTGTGGACTCCCCATTGAGTTACTATGGGAACATTAAAGAGACAATAATGTGGTGTTTCATTTAAATAGCCTGTGTGTCTTTGCCAGGTGTGCTCAGCTGCACCAGAGCCTGAATAACTGCACTAAATCTGCTGTTATGGTGCACACATGACTGAACACATAGTTCCCAGGTCACCGTGGTGATCACGGCGTTCTTCCTCCGCACTGAAATATTGGGAAATCCCATCTGAATCACAGCAAAGTCAAAGTGTTCCTCACTTTAGATAAGCCTGGTCTGCTGCGTGGCACTTTTACCTGGAAAACTACACATCAGCCTGAGTGTGTGTGTGTGTGTGTGTGTGTGTGTGTGTGTGTGTAATCTAAGTGTGTGTGCACCATTGTGCCGGCACACGCCTCCCTTCTCCAGGTGAAAAGCCGAACTCGCTAAACTCGCTTTTGTGGAGCAGGGCTTCAATTAGAAGCTGCCATTCACAGGCGCCTATTACTCCCTGAACACACACACACACACACACACACACACACACATGTCTGCTGTGATAAAACCTGGAGTAAGATGGCAGGCTGTTAGATATCAGTCTTGAAAGAGCGTTTGTGTAGACGCCGACAACGAGCACCACCGGAGCCGTTTCCTCACTGGAGTCAATGGATCCAGTTTCTATTTGCAGCAACGCCGTGTGGTGCTTTTTAAAGCCGCAGGATTGTTTCATGCTCCAGACAGGCTTGGACAATCTACCTGCCGCACACACGGGAGTTCACACTGCAGCTATATATAGGCATTCAATTCACACGTTTGCGCTTTATTGTGAAAAACCAGCAGAAAACAGCCTCTGAGACAAAAGTGGGAACGTCTGATAGCTGCAGCCGACGAGTCTTTGTTTTGTCTGTGGAATGTCAGCAAAGGTGACATCGATCTTGTTTCATCCAAACAACCAAATCAAATATATTTACTGTAATGTATGTGAAGGAAAAGCATCAAATCATAATTTTAAGAAGCCACAATCACAGATAAATAAAGAGATAAATCGCATCTAATGGCGCCACAGTGGCTCTGATAAAATCTTTACATCTGTGTCAAACTGTACGTTACTGATTTAAACAGAAGGGCGTGAGGTTTGTTTCAACATTCAGAGGTTTGGAGGTCCATGCCACAAAATTTTAAGCATCAAACACTTAATTTTGCACCAATGTGTGCCATTTCAGCATTAATCAGGGCGTCTACAGGTCCTTAAAAGGTCTTAAATTAGGCCTTAAAAGTCAGGAAATAGTCTTAACTGCGACAAACATTTTATCTAATTTCATTTATCCGTTTTTTAAATTTCTTTTTGTGAAAATGAGTGACGCCTTTCTATGTCAAAGTCCAAAAATTTTAATGTTACACATCTTTAAAAAAGTACAAGACCACGTGTACACCACTTACCTGCGATGCTTAAATAAATAAAACATGATTCATCCAAAACTCTGTCCCTAAATGTGGTTAAAAGGCGTCCTGATCGGGTCTTTAAAAGCATTGAATATAACTGTCTGGTACCTGTAGACACCCTCATTAATTTATGTTTAATTACGTCAAAAATAAAAGTCTGCTGCTACTTTGATGTTTTTATTGGAGGGGAACGTGTCCCGTGTCCCCATTGAAATCTGCGCCTAATTTTAAGGCATGTTGCATTGTGCGGTATGTGCCGGGTAATCTTGTCGATCAGCGTCTGAAACCTCCTCCTCTCACACCTTCTTCAAATTAAGGGAGCAGTCGTCTCCTTGTGCAGCGATTGGCCAGCTCAGTATGTGGAGGTATGAAAGTACTTTAGCTACGTGTACGAACAAGTGTCTTTGAGGACGGACTGTCTGTGCACAGCTACCTCTGTTTGTGTCATTTATTAAGGTCGCTCAGAGCAGGTTTAAAAGTTTTATCGGTCAACACTTCGTACGAATGTTCAAAAAGTACACATCATTGAGTCCAAGTGGACGTTTGTGCCAAATTTGAAGAAATTCCCAGCCCAGTAGACGTTTGTGCCAAGTTTAAGAAAACGGGACATAAAGAGGGATTTATACTTGTGCGGCAGAGCCTACGCTGTTATGAGCATTTATACTTGTGCGGTGGTGTGTCCGTGTCACTCTGCAGTTACACCTCCAAAACACCAGTCAGCAGCTGTAAAGTTTACTTGATACAAAACACACATTAAACACACATTAAACATGGCTTAATAGAGACAATTTCAAACACAAGTACACAAATCAGCTTCACTATAACTCGCAGCATTCACAGACAAACACTTGTCTTTATCTGGACACATTTTCCCCACAAATACAACATGCTAACGTTATTAGCACAAGCCTATGGCGTTTTACATTGTATAAATTAGCCTAGCAGCTAGCAGACTTTTCCTCTTCTCATATAAAACCAGGGACAACAGCAACATTTAACAAAGGTAATGGTACATAATTTGGCTCCATTACAACTCACAAGGTTCACTGACAAAACAACTGTCTTATACTAAACACGTTTTCCAAACAAATACAACATGCTAACGTTATTAGCACAAGCCTATGGCATTTTACATTGTATAAATTAGCCTAGCAGCTAGTGAGCTTTTCCTCTTCTCATATAAAACCAGGGACAACAGCAACATTTAACAACAGTAATGTTACAAAATTTGGCTCCATTACAGCTCACTGCATAATAAGGAAAAAATAAGACTATAGAATATAGAAGCGTCTTCTTCACACAAATGATCCCTGAGTGCGATCGACTCGCACACCAGTCTGCTTGTTGTGCTCAGTTGCTAACATCATATGGTTAAAACTCTGATTGCATACAGTGTATTCTGCTTGTACTTGACAATGACCCCTGGAAAGTGACGTTTCAGCACAAACGCACGAGCTGTTACAGCCTGACTTTAGCGCGATAGCTTTTACACTAAATCTGGATATGCCGATTGCTAACAGTGCAAGCATGAGAGTGTTAGCTTCAGAGTTGAGCTTGGAGTTTTAGGATGGTGCTGTTTCATTATCATTAAACCTTTATTTAACCAGGTGAAGACACAGTGAGATTCAACCTGCAGTTAGATGCTGGTCACTACGCTCCCAGTTTGGAGAAGCAGCCTAAAGCTAAAGCGTTAGCAATAACACAAACTAATACATAACTGATGAGTCTTTGTGTTCTGTGAACTAAAATTACTGTTTCTGTTGAAGGAGTCTGGAGCCTGTGGACGAGGGCAGCTGCAAAACATATTTTAGCCTCCTTAAAAAGGACCACCCAAAAAAAACTGGACACTATGTTAAGATTATTTTACAGCTTTACCTTGCTGTCAGACGGGCCTTTACAAGGAGGAGCTGAAGCTGTTATATGTATATATATATGTTATATATATAGAGTGTTATTGTGAGACGTTCAGGACTGAACATGGCGTCCACAGCAGTACATGGGTTTATATTAGTGGTGGGGAAAAAATCGATACAGCAAAGTATTGTGATATTTTTGTGTGCTGATATCATATGAGACATGGACAACAAGTATCGATTTTCTTTTTTATCATATGAATGATTTATATTATAAATACAAGTTTAAGTTTTGGTAGCAGACTAGAATAATGAAATCAATTGGTACGATATGGTACGAAACGATGAAATATGATACGATACGATGAAATATGATTCAATACGATACGATGCTATGAAATATGATTCGATACGATACGATGCGATGAAATATGATTCGATACGATGTGATGAAATATGATTTGATACAATAAGATACGATGAAATATGATTCAATACGATACAATGCGATGAAATATGATTCAATACGATGCGATGAAATATGATTCAATACGATGCGATGAAATACGATTCGATACGATGCGATGAAATGATTCGATACGATAAGATATGATGAAATATGATTCGATACGATACGATGCGATGAAATATGATTTGATACGATGCAATGAAATATGATTCGATACGATGCGGTGAAATATGATTCGATACGATGTGATGAAATATGATTCGATACGATGCGATGAAAAAAATGACTCGATATGATACGATATGACACTCTTTATTGTCCCCGTAGGGAAATTCACCTTTGACTCAGGAGCTGCTCAAGTATTTCTGCCTAGCATACGTACACCATAGAAACACATACTACACATAACATTATCGCACATCAGCCGTTCACGTATAGCACGTAACACCAGCACACGACAGAGCACCATAAACAAAGCACAACACAAAAGCATCAAGCGACATTTTTAGAATAGTTGGCTTTTCAGTCTACTAGATACATCGCAATACTCAGCATATCGCAACACGTTTAAAATCGCACTAATATCGTATCGTGGCTTTAGTATCGTGATTATGTCATAACAGGGCCACTGGTGCTTCCCACCCCGAGTTTATATGCAGCTACGACATCACGCAGAAACCTACATCAGGCCATGTGGGAAAAAGGTTTGGGTTTTTTTCAACAGTCTGTTTATTTAGTTTTCAACATTATACAAAATGACAGACACCGATAAACATCCTACATTGCATACTATGGAATACATTTACTTATAAGTTTCAGTCAGTTTCAATGCAGAGGTTGTGATTATGCTTCCTCAATTATGTCCAACGTACAAGACAAGACGAAGATATCTTATGAATGGGTCCTTTATACATCGAAACCATTCTTGTTTATCTTTGATTGTGTGCGTAATTTTTTCCAAAGGAAAACACGCAGACATTTCCTGAAGCTAATGCCCCAATGCTTGGTCGCTAAGTGCGTCTATAAAAATTTGTTCACTGCGTTTTGTTTTTTGTCCCTTTGGATAAATGCCAAGAGCAACAAATTTAGGATCCCCCATTAATTGAATTGATATAATGGGAAACAGTTCTTTGAAGAGCTTCAGCAAATAGCATTTTGACGCCGAAACATACGGCCAAATTTTGAAAAACTGGGCACGGAGATATGGAGAAAATCAAATTTTCAGAATATTTTTGACCAGTCGTTATAACAGTATTGGGACAATATGGTATTTAATAGATAACTATCAGTATTATGGATAAAATAACGACGTAATAGAATAGCTAGAACAGAACTTTACTGTACTGCAGCCTTTATAACCAGGAAACAACAACATTTTCTGTCCAAAATCTAAGACGAAATCTAGCTTAATATCACAGTATCGATATAATTTATCTACATGTAAGCAATTTTGGTATTTTTTGAAACTTAAATCTTGAAATTTTGAGTCATACTTAACCCAAACTGTGAGATCAGTGCTCTACATGCACATTCAAAGGGATCATATTTACTGTTTTCACCCAATATTAACTGTATCATTTACAGTTTACTAAATATGACCCTGCTCATTGATTCATTTTCTTTTCCAGTTTTTTGTTTCAACTTCTGTCACTTTACTTGAGTCCACAACATTTTCTTTTAGCAGCTTAATTAAATGACCTTTGTGACGTAAACCATGAGGTACGTTGAGTCATGTTTTCCACTTGTTTCTGTTGCCGGTCCCATCTTCGATGCTTCAAATGATGAACTTCCTCTTGCATGACATTATTTTCCTACAGTGACTTCTGCCATATCACCACTTTCTTTTACAGCACTCTCTGGTTGTAAACGCCACTTGTGTTTGTGTTGACGCAGGTGATATTGATGGAAAGTCAGCAGGTTGAGCCACAGAGAAGTTGTTCTCAGAAAGTAATGAGGGTATTTTTGGATCTGATTCCACTCACGTTCCCAGTTTTGCATCGTAGTTATTTTTTTAGACCATTATAAGAACGATTTGATGTTGCATCGTGCATGAAAAACCAAACTCGAACTTTCTATTTCAGAAACGGCTTCCAGTTTGGTTGAGATAATGGAAACATTTCCAAACCTGTATACCGAACTTTACTGTAAATGTTATTAGTGATGGTTAGTTGCCAGAAACTTTAAGCTCCCTGGCGATAACTCTTCATTTAACTTTACGAATCAGCCGTTCCTCGTCCACTGCGACACTTCCAAAGCAAGCAACAGGAATAAATAGGAGGTCAGGTCACCTCTTTCGTCGGCTTCACATCCAAAGAGTTGCTATATTGGAGCAGTTTAAGGTTTCTTGAGAGACAAGCGCTGCCATGTCTTGTGTCGTCACCCCAAAAAACACATGAACTCTCTAGTAAACGTGCATCGCTTTAAAAACATGGATAAGTTTCAGCTCAAAACAGTGTGCATCCATCCTATATTCACTAACTCATGTCTCGTCTCATCACCCCAAAAAACACATGCAGTTTTTTGTAATCAAACAAAGTGTGCGCTGCTCGTCCCCTCGTCTACCTGTTCTGAAATTTGATCTCCTTCATATTGCCGTACTCAACTCGGCAGTGAAGACTTGTCAGAAATTTGCGGCTCCTGTTTTGTATAGATAACTCTGGATTCCAACTTCCAACAACTACAACAATCAGCAGTTTCTCGTCCGTTGCGGGGCGTCAAAGTGAGTGACAGGACTAAACAGAAACAGGACATCTGACAAATTTAGTTTGTAGTTAAATAAAACACCTTGTTCTTTGGGTGAAATCCAAATTGTTGTTATATTGGTTGTTTTAGTTTTATAAGAAGCTTAACTCCATGCCTCGTCACCCCAAAAAATCAGCCAGGAGTAAAAAGAAACAGCAAATCCAACAAAGGTTCAGCACCACATAGTTCGTAGTTAAATAAAACACCTGTTTCTTTGGCTGAAATCCCAAATGTTGTTCTGCTGGTTGTTTTAGTTTATTAAGAGGCGAACTCAAAAAACACAAAAACTTTCCAGTAAACAAACACAACGCGCAGCGCTCATCCTCCCTCCCACCCCCACTGAAATGTGATCTCCTTCATGTTGCCGTGTTAGTCCATTTATAAACATAATATAATGTTAAAAACATAGTCCACACAGGACAACGATGTACGCAAATGCAGGTTCAGACAGTTTGAGTTTCAACAAAATGGCTCATCTTTTCGGTTTAACGTTAAGTACAGAAATGAAACAGAAATTAAGCCAAACACAAAATTATAAATCAGTCACAAATTCACATCAGACTTGAATTTCTGATCTTCGTACGTAATAATATTAATTCCTAATAAACATAAACCCTTGTCTGACTGACCTTGAATTCTGTATTTATGTGCACGTTTAACTCCAAGAAAATAGGGTATTAAATAAACGAGGATTTCTACTTATCCTTATTTTTTGGATCCCCATTATCACCTGGGGTCCACACACACACAGTCATACACACTTGTGCACAATGTGACGGATAAACGCAACAAACAAAACAGCTCGTCTTTTCGGTTTAACGTTAAATACGTAAACAAAACAAAAATTAAGCCAAACACAAAATTATGAATCACATCAGACTTGAATTTTTTAATATTTCCATAACTTACAGGCTCAATTCACTTGTAGCTCCTGAAATGTTTGTAGATACTGTTTTAACGCAACTTTAAAACGATCCCTAATATTCTCTTGAACAATGTTCACTAGCTGTCGCCTTGATTTTCTGTTTTCGGGTGCAGATTTGGTCGATTTGAGTCGTTAGTTTGTAGCAGAAAGACGCAAAAAGAAATATGTTGGTGGAATTTATTGCTAAAAAAGAGGATATATTAAGTAAGTTGCCATCTTTGCTGTATTACAGATGTGTTAACAGATTTGATAAGTTGTGTAGACTCGTATAAAAGTGTAACGTATTTATATATTTTTGTTTGACGTCTTTCTTAATATTTATTTCTATCAAAAGCTAAACAGTTGAACAGATAAAGAGCATCTGTTGATTTTGTAGATATAGACGAAAGAACAAAGTTTCAGAGACGTCCGACAGGCTGGACCAAACCTCCTGGGAGCTGCTGTCCTGTGAACGCTAACAAAGGAATTGTTGTTTGACTTTCTGAACTTGTTTAAACTCAAAGTGACTCGTTTCTCTTCTTTAGAGACAGATTGTTTTTAGCTAACTTTAATGTTGCTGGTGTGTTCAGTAGAGATTCAGGCACTGATGAATCATGGTGGTTGCAGCAGGCTGCTCACAGGTCGGTCGATTAGCAGCAGCTCTGTCAGCTGCAGGATTGGAGGCTGTAGTTTAAATAAAATGTCTTCAGTTGTTGTCTTCCCGACTCAGGCTGAGTGGAGGCCTGCCTGGCTCCCTGGGCTGAGGCTCTCTGGGCCTATTCTGGGCGAGGCGAGCCCACCACCTACACATCCTGCAGGGGTGGAGAGAGGCATGTGGTCCTCCCAGCAACCCGGGCCTGCTGACTGCCACTCCTCTGTTAGCGAGGCCTCCGCAGGGCCTCACATGCACATAGGAAGAGTCGAGAACAAGCCTCCACTTTTTTGTTTTTTTTTTCCTCTTCTTCTCAAATCTAAGGTGGCAAGCGACAAGTATTTGGCGCGGAGTGGAGTGTTTCTGTGCTTTGTAAGGGTGGAGAGTGGAGGCAGAGTGAATGACAGCGGAGATAATTGCTAATCTGACAGCAGAACACATATCGAGAAAAAGTTAATTCTCTGGCTGCTGTCGATGTGGAATCTGCCTGATGTGTGTGGAGACGCAGTTTCAGCTTTTTATTTCTGTCTGCTTTCAACCAGAGTGTAACACTAAACTACTGCAGCCGTGTAAGAGGCAGCTGCGTCGTCTTTAAAGGGACAGTTCACCTTAAATCAAACATATTTCCCCTCTTACCTGTAGCGCCTTTAATGTTTACATCTCTCGTAGGTGAGTAGATGCCTGCTTCCTTCTGCAGGGTGATCAGGGTTGGGTACCCTTCACATTGAAACCGGTACAAGCACCCTGCTGAACCCTTTCTCGGTACTTACCCTCCTCTGTAATCACAAAAAATGTGTTTTGAACAAGCTGCAGGGGTGACATAGGAGACAAAGACGCACCTCTGCTCTTTTCCAATCACACATAGTGGCTCCATGCTGCGGCAGACATGTCGTGCCGTGACTGTGTCCCATGTATTTTGGTCCTTAGATTTACGATGACCGCACATATCACTTACCCTCTTTCCACCCCCTTATGGGTGGCCCTGACTGCACCCGCCAACCGTATCACCACGCAGAGGGAGTCATGTATCTACTGCTAGCTCACCTAGCATCACTGAGCTAGCTAACGTTATATGCATGCCTCCTTTTTTGCGGTGATACAACAGGCGGGTGTAGTTCGGTAGACAGAAAGTAGTTCCTACATGAAACTGCTCACAACTTGTGCACCTGATATCTCAAGAACTCCTTTAGGGAATTTCTTCAAATTTGGCACAAACGTCCACTTGGAATCAACAATATAATGACTAGAATTTAGGGTCAAAGGCCAAGGTTGCTGTGGCCTTGTCTGTGTCATTCATGTGAACGTGGTATTTGAGTAACGCCTCGAGGGATGTAATATTATTATTATTATTTGTATTTTGTTTTTATTTGGCACAAACGTTCCTCCAGACTCAAGGATGAACTGATTGCATTTTGGTTGTCCAAGGTCAAAAGTCAAGGTCACCGTGATCTTGCATCAGTCTCATTCTTGTGCACCTGATATCTCAAGAAGTCCTTTAGGGAATTTCTTCAAATTTGGCACAAACGTCCACTTGGAATCATCAACGTAATGATTAGAATTCAGGGTCAAATCCAAGGTTGTTGTGACCTTGTCTGTCTCATTCTTGTGAACGTGGTATTTGAATAACGCCTCGAGGGATGTAATATTATTATTATTATTATTTTATTTTTTATTTTTTTATTTGGCACAAACGTTCCTCTGGATTCAAGGATGAACTGACTGCATTTTGATTGTCGAAAGTCAAAAGTCAAGATCACCGTGACCTTGCATCAGTCTCATTCTTGTGCACCTGATATCTCAAGAAGTCCTTTAGGGAATTTCTTCAAATTTGGCACAAACATCCACTTGGAATCAACAACATAATGACTAGAATTTAGGGTCAAAGGCCAAGGTTGTTGTGACCTTGTCTGTGTCATTCATGTGAACGTGGTATTTGAGTAACGCCTCGAGGGATGTAATATTATTATTATTATTTGTATTTTGTTTTTATTTGGCACAAACGTTCCTCCAGACTCAAGGATGAACTGATTGCATTTTGGTTGTCCAAGGTCAAAAGTCAAGGTCACCGTGATCTTGCATCAGTCTCATTCTTGTGCACCTGATATCTCAAGAAGTCCTTTAGGGAATTTCTTCAAATTTGGCACAAACGTCCACTTGGAATCATCAACATAATGATTAGAATTCAGGGTCAAATCCAAGGTTGTTGTGACCTTGTCTGTCTCATTCTTGTGAACGTGGTATTTGAATAACGCCTCGAGGGATGTAATATTATTATTATTATTTGTATTTTGTTTTTATTTGGCACAAACGTTCCTCTGGATTCAAGGATGAACTGACTGCATTTTGATTGTCGAAAGTCAAAAGTCAAGATCACCGTGACCTTGCATCAGTCTCATTCTTGTGCACCTGATATCTCAAGAAGTCCTTTAGGGAATTTCTTCAAATTTGGCACAAACATCCACTTGGAATCAACAACATAATGACTAGAATTTAGGGTCAAAGGCCAAGGTTGCTGTGACCTTGTCTGTGTCATTCATGTGAACGTGGTATTTGAGTAACGCCTCGAGGGATGTAATATTATTATTATTATTTGTATTTTGTTTTTATTTGGCACAAACGTTCCTCCAGACTCAAGGATGAACTGATTGCATTTTGGTTGTCCAAGGTCAAAAGTCAAGGTCACCGTGATCTTGCATCAGTCTCATTCTTGTGCACCTGATATCTCAAGAAGTCCTTTAGGGAATTTCTTCAAATTTGGCACAAACGTCCACTTGGAATCATCAACATAATGATTAGAATTCAGGGTCAAATCCAAGGTTGTTTTGACCTTGTCTGTCTCATTCTTGTGAACGTGGTATTTGAATAACGCCTTGAGGGATGTAATATTATTATTATTATTATTTTTTTTATTTGGCACAAACGTTCCTCTGGATTCAAGGATGAACTGACTGCATTTTGATTGTCGAAAGTCAAAAGTCAAGGTCACCGTGACCTTGCATCAGTCTCATTCTTGTGAACATGATATTTGAATAACTCCTCAAGGGATGTTTTTAAATGAAATTTTATTTGGCACAAACGTTCCTCTGGACTCAAGGATGAACTGATTACAACTTGGTAATCGAAGATCAAAAGTCAAGGTTACCCTGACCTTGCAGCCGTCTCATTCTTGTGCACCTGATATCTCAAGAACACTTTTAGAAAATCCACTATGGGTCAAGGATGAACCGATAAGATTTTGGTGGTCAAAGGCCAAGATCACTGTGACCTTGGGTCTGTCTAATCCTGTGGACGTGTTATCTCAATAGGGCCTAGAGGGCAGCCAGACCTGTATCCATTAATCTCATGCTGACATGAGCGCAAGCCTCTTGTCCGTGAGTAGATCACAACAAGGTCTGTGGATTATCTTGAGAAACTGGGTCATGATTTCTGGAAAGAGAGAAAAAAGGTTGAGTTTTTTAGATGTACTTTATTGGTGCTTAGAGCACCACAAGCTGAGTGACATCTAGTTCCATTATAGACATCTCCAACACTCGGTAACTCACACCACAGGTGA
Organism: Epinephelus lanceolatus; assembly: GCF_041903045.1. NCBI lineage: Eukaryota > Metazoa > Chordata > Actinopteri > Perciformes > Serranidae > Epinephelus > Epinephelus lanceolatus. Next base: position 3,106,939 of record NC_135757.1, on the reverse strand, counting down.
GAGGAAGAATGTCGTTTTGTGTCGTCGTCCAACACATGAAACGAATATTTCCAAGTTAAAACACCTGAACAGACGCAGATACCAAACAGGGTTAAAGCAGGAATATGAAATTCCTACCTCGACCATTCAGTCTTTAAATGTCAGATTTAACCGTTTCACGCACCTGCTGAGGTCTGATAACCTGCAACCATGCACCTGCCAAGAAGAATATGTTCAGTCCAAATATAACACATGTACACGTTTCAGAGGAATGTGCCTCCATGTTCAGAGTGCGGAGGTGACTCTGGTGCAGAGTCAGACATATGTGCTACATGCTAAGCTAACAGACAGGAGAGTGATGTTGATCTTCTCTTCTGATTCTCTGCAACAACGTGAAGACGCATGTTGTCTTAAAATGTCAATGAGCCCTTTGAATATCTGTTGTCGTCCTCCCTCAGGTATGGCGGCGGTGTTGCCGAGAACCCTGGGTGAGCTGCAGCTCTACCGGATCCTGCAGCGGGCGAACCTGCTCTACTACTACGAGGCCTTCATCCAGCAGGGCGGCGACGACGTGCAGCAGCTGTGCGAGGCCGGGGAGGAGGAGTTCCTGGAGATCATGGCCCTCGTCGGCATGGCCAGCAAGCCGCTGCACGTGCGGCGCCTGCAGAAGGCGCTGCGCGACTGGGTCACCAACCCGGCCATCTTCAACCAGCCGCTCACGTCGCTGCCCGTCTGCAGCATCCCCGTCTACAAGCTCCCCGAGGGCTCGCCCACGCTGCTCAGTGCGCAGGACCGAGCCAACACGGCCAGCGTCAAGATGCCCAAAGCCGTCGCTGCCGCCTGCTCCGACCCGGGGAAGCTGGACGTGGCGCGGGACAAAGTGTCAGCCGGGTCGCCCCTGCAGGGCAGCAGCGAGGCCCGCTTCTGGTCGGGACACAGCAACGACAGCGAGCACAGCCTGTCGCCGTCAGACCTCGGCTCCCCGTCCTCGCCGAGAGACGCGTTAGAGGCTCTGGACGCCGCCGCCGTCCAGTCGGTCCTGGAGTGTGTGGACAGGATGGCACCAGGACTTCCTAAGACAGACTTAGCCGAGGTCAAAGAGCAGCTGAAGAACAACAAGAAACTGGCAAAGATGATCGGACACATCTTTGAAATGAGCGACGATGACTCGCGGCGGGAGGAGGAGATCCGTAAATACAGCGCCATCTACGGACGCTTTGACTCCAAGAGGAGGGACGGCAAACACCTGACGCTGCACGAGGTTGTCCACAAAAAATATCTTGACTTCTTAATGAGTGAATTTGTCTTTGAGGTTTACGTGACGTTCTGATTGTGTGTGTGATGTGCAGCTGACGGTGAACGAGGCGGCGGCCCAGCTCTGTATGAGGGACATGGCGCTGCTGACACGCAGAGACGAGCTGTTCGGACTCGCCCGGCAGATCTCCAGAGAGGTCACGTACAAATACACCTACCGCACCAGCAAGTGAGTAACACTGCTTCTGTCTTTACGCTCACTGTTCATCCTTCAGGAAGACGTTCTGTCTCGTCTTAAATAACGCTGATGTTTCCACGCAGGTCTCGCTGCAGCGACAGAGACGAGCCGTCCCCGAAAAGGATTAAAACAGAGGTAAGGTCAGATTTTGCAAACATTAGTTTTGGTTGAACTAAACAAGCAGTTTGATGCAAACACTTTTGGTTTTCAGGGACATTTTTCGCCCTTTTTTTAGACGAAGCAAAAGTCAAAACCACCTGATAAACTCAGTCAGTGATGTGCAGCTGTGCACCTGTCAGCTTTAAAAGACTTCTCAGCCGTTCCTGCTCACACTGCACGCCCAGCTCTTCCTCTGCTTGTTCCAGAGAAATCAGAAGTTAAACTTAAAAAGCTTCACTTCCTGTGTGAAAGAGCTTCCAGATGACGTTTCTGCACCAGACGTGTGTTCACTCGCTGCTGTTTAAAAGGAGTCAGCGGTTTATTTTTAAAAATATGATACAGACATTTGACCTCTTTACTTTTGGCTCCTTATAATAAATAATGAAGCCGTCTCTCACACACTGGTTAATTTTAAATATTTAAGTGTAAAGACGGCGGCAGATGGAGGTCGTCCGTGCGCAGCTATCAGAAACAGAACATGCGCAGCTTTGAACCGAGTACAAAGTGTGTGTATTCATCTCCTGACACACTTGGCTCCGAGAGTTGTCTTTGAGCTCTGAATGGCTCCTCTCAGTTTGTGAGGCGCTGATGGAAAACATGTGGTGGCCCAGAACTCTGCAGGGACTTCAACCACGACGACGAGCTGCAGATGAACCGACACCTGCTCACTAAAGCTACTCTGAGCTCCCAAAAGACGCGGGGAATTCCTGCCAAATTCACTTTCAGGCCGCTGTTCTGCAGAATCTGAAAAACTCCCAAAAATTCCACTTTGTTTTGTCAGTTGTTTTCGTATCAAAGGAAATGAAAATGCTTAGAAAATAAATCCCTGATCTCACGTTACTGTTACTAGTGGGTAGAGTTATTTATTTATGTAATGCTCTTTTTCAATCAGATGCAAAAGAAGAATAATTAAAATCAAATAGATCATGATATTGGACACAATTAGATGCATAAATTAATAAGTAAAAGCAATAAATATAGAGTTAAAATTGATTAAAACAAGATAAAAAAAACAAAATGATTAAGGAAAAATTTAATTTCAGGCAAAAGCAAATTTATTAAATTATTAAAAACTTGTTGAAAAAAAAAGATAAAGACACAAAAAATAAGGTAAAATCACAAGTTTTTTTTCAACAATATCTAAAAAATCAGAAGTTTTCTTGTCTGTTTTTTTCTCGACGTCTTTAGGAAAACTTCTTCGACATCCAGGAGGCGCTGCAGGCCATCCACATGAGGCAGGAGATGCTGAGGGAGCAGCTGGCCTGCGCCAAGTCGAAAGGAGAAGAGACCGTCGGGCGAAACCTGCAGGTAGCCCGAAATCCCAAAAATGAGAGAGGGAGTTTCTGGTTCTTGTAAACGAAGCCTTTGGGTTTGAAAAATGAAGCCAATGCGGAAGTGGCTGCATTCTTTCTAATGGCCAGCAGGGGGCGACTCTACTGGCAGCAAAAATACATTAGATTGTACAGAAGTTAATGAGAAAATGATCTGACTTATCACTTGATTCATTTTTTCAAATTTGGCACAAACGTCCACTTGGAATCAACAACATAATGATTAGAATTTAGGGTCAAAGGCCAAGGTTGTTGTGACCTTGTCTGTCTCATTCTTGTGAACGTGGTATTTGAATAACGCCTCGAGGGCTGTAATATTATTATTATTTTTTATTTGGCACAAACGTTCCTCTGGACTCAAGGATGAACTGACTGCATTTTGGTTGTGGAAGGTCAAAAGTCAAGGTCACCGTGACCTTGCATCAGTCTCATTCTTGTGCACCTGATATGTAGAGAACTCCTTGGGGGAATTGCTTCAAATTTGGCACAAACATCCACTTGGAATCAACAACAAAATGACTAGAGTCAAAGGCTAGTCAAGGTTGTTGTCTGTCTCATTCTTGTGAACATGATATTTGAATAACGCCTCGAGGGATGTTTTTGTATCTCAAGAACACCTTCTCGATCTCTAGTTCCAAGTCTTCTTCAGCTCAGCATGACGTTCACTTTGTACTTGATCGTCCCATTAAGAGTAAAATAGACGATAAAGCCGAGGATACTGGCAGCGTCCTCCACCCTCTTAAATATGGGCACTTCTGGCTCCGAAAAACCAAGATGGCGACGGCTCAAATGCCGAACTCGAGGCTTCAGAACTGGAGTCCACAAACCAGTGAGAGACGTCACAGTTGCTATGTCGATTACGTTTATATGACCTGTGTTGGAGGGGCCAGTCGCAGATGGTAACTGTCAGGACAGATGTTATCTTTAACAAGCTAGACAGGACGGCAGAGGAGATACCTGCACATCAATGTGACTGGGCTAGAAAGACATTTATTTTTAAGGTCAAGAAAATTCATGTTGAGTTGCGTTTGATTTCCCACCAGCAACAAAATGCAACAACTTTCATTTCTTTAATTCTGTTTTACTGTAAATAAAGTTTGTGTACTCCGGTCCCAAGCTCTCATCTCTCGTCTCTCGCCCAGTGACAGCGCACAATTTAAAACAAGTCTAAAATAGTTTATTGCTAAAACTCTACGTCATCTTCTCGCCAACAAACATGGCGACAGATCTCCCTGTCAGCAGCTGTTTGTGGCAGCAGGATCCAGTTGGTTCCCAGTCCTGCTCCTTATTGGTTTCCAGTGTTCCTAATTAGAGCCGCAGTGTAGGAGGAGAGCTTTATGATAACTCATTAGCACAAAGACAAGTTCATGTGGACAGTTAGTGGAGAACACATGCTGCTGCTCTTCTTCATGTGTGAACCTCATGTGTGCACACGCTGGTTTTATCAGCCGCCGTGTGTGCAGCTGCAGTTCCACTTGTCAGTTTGATGTGATTCCTCAGAAATCATGTTCAGGAGAAGAAGAAGATTTCATGGCTGCATTCACTCTGCGGGGTCCTGTGAGCCGCTGCTGGTCCCGTAATAATCTGAGCTGACAGTGACGTGCACACTGACAATGAGATGTTTTTATTCCTGCACATTTCTGTGAATCTGAGGTGTCAACTGTTTGTCAGTCTTTGCTTCAGTCGGCCTCCGTGTTAATGCTCGGTGACGGCCACAAGCTGGAGTTACGCTTCTCCAGGCTGCGTGTGAGTGAACGTTAATGGCTTCTTTTATACCTGTTGGAGGTGTGATTTACACTACTGGTGAAAAGTTCTCGTGCCGCAGTAGCTTGACTGTGTACAGTCAGACGTTCATATTTCTGAATAATCTTTTGTGCTCTAAGTTTGTAGAAACGCCAGGTTGCAAGTATGTTATGATGCCTCTGCGTCAGTGACAGCCGTGGCGAAAGGCTTTATGTTTTTAGGTTGTACATCTGCCTGTGTCATTCGTCTCTTGATCTCAAGAACACCTTGGCATTTTTTCAAATTTGGCACAAACGTCCACTTGGAATCATCAACAAAATGATTAGAATTTAGGGTCAAAGGCCAAGGTTGTTGTGACCTTGTCTGTCTCATTCTTGTGAACATGGTATTTGAGTAACGCCTCGAGGGATGTTTTTAAACAAAATTATATGTGGCACAAACGTTCCTCCGGACTCAAGGATGAACTGATTACAATCTGGTTATCGAAGATCAAAAGTCAAGGGTTAAATAAAAATTAAAAAATCGTAGCAACCAGACCAAATCCAAGCGTCTCAGCTGAAATAACGCTGCGCCTCCAAAGCGTGTCACGTTTAGCAAACCACAACGTAAAGAAAACACAGGAGAAGCATGACATTTGTTTGTTGCGGCCATTTTTCTGTTGTGTTGTTATCAGACTAAATTATGATGTCACCCTCACTTCATTAACGTCAGTATCTGAGCTGCTGAGAAGAATCAGGTGTGTGGGTGCTGATTCAAATATTCATCCTGTAAATGTTGCCTACATATATAATTAAATGATCTTTTTTTTTTTTTTTTTTTTTTACTTCCATCCAATTTAATTTTATTGATCCTCATTAAAGCTGCGAGGGTAAATCTTTCAGCGTGTACATAGAAACCCAGCTGTGTTACGTCTTCCGCAGTTTTCTGCTGATTGATTTTCACTGCAGTTAATTTAGAATGAATAAAGTGTCTTTGAAGTCTTATTTTGGGTTGTTTGTGTTTATCAGATGCAGCTGGAGCGTCTGCTGGCCAGGCAGATGGAGATCCTCCAGGACGCAGCCGTCCAGGAGCGACTCCAGGCTCTGGACTGGAGGATCCCCCCCGCCGCCTTAAAGTACCTCAACGACGCCCAGAACACCAACGGAGCCGTCGCCGACGCCAGCAGAGACAACCAAGGTAGGACATGAGCAGACGACGGGGACGAGTTTAAATACTGGTTTTGGGTTTTGCTTTTTCCGTCTGATCCCCGGTCTTTAAAATCCCAGATTTGAAGTATTAATATAGCTCTGGAAACAACGCAACAATCCAAAAAATATATATCTATCACTGTTGTTTTGGGTTGTCCAGGTTTAGTTTGGACGTATTTTTTGCCAAGTTGTATCAGCTCACTGCTGCCCCTAGAGTCCGATCAAGAGAAGACACCCAGCTGTGGTGACAGGAAATGAAGCGTAGTGCGACCGTCTCATTTGAAGAGTATTTATGTCTTAAAATCCACAGGATGTGTACGCGACTGCGTGGATGGAAACAACACCTATAGGTGCTGATTTTCCACCCGGCCGTGGCAGCTGTCACTTTTTATCTCAAACACAGAAGGAGAGGAAGAGAGAAAAAAAAAAAGCATCATTATTCAAGATCTTCCTTCTCCTCCGGGCCTCATCTCATTTTCATCCCTTTCCTCCCTCACCCACTCCCGACAGCTCATTATATCGCTGTTCCCACAAATCCCACAATGCACCTGTAATTATCACGCCCACGCCTGTTTACCTCCAGCCAGTTGCCTGGAGGGGGGCGTCTCTCTTTCTCTCCGTCTCACTCTCCGTCTACGTCTCTCTGTCCTCCCCCTCTTCTTCTCTCCTTTCCTTCCTCTTTTTCTTCTTCGTGTCCCTTTTCTTTTTTTTCTCCTCCCTGTCATTTGTCATTTCTTCTCTTCTCCTTCTCGTCCTCTGAGTGTCCTAACCTCCTTCCTTCCACACAGTTGTTTATCTCATGCTGTCTTTTCCTGTATCTCTCTCTTAATCACCATTTTCTTCTCGTATTCATTTCCCCCTGCTCTGTATTCCTTCCTCTGTATGCACATTGTTCTGTAGCTCACTACTAAACCTCAAATGAAGAAATATAACGTAATCAATATCAACTGTAGTCTATAACACATTTCAACACGTTTTGCAACTGTGCACAGCTGCTTTTTCTGATGTTTTCTGATTCGATTTGATTCAAAGAATTTTTTAGTTTAACAATTGACGCTGGCAGCTGAGGGTGTCGATCAGAGCGCCAACTTTGATTTCATTTTAACGGCTCTGAAAGTAGAGGTGGTGGTTCGAAGGTTCTTTCTTCCAAAAGAATAACCAGCGGGCCGACCGAACGGTCAGCTGTCACTCCCCCACTCTGTAAGCTCTACTGCTCCGTGTCCGTGGACCACCTGCCGATATTACGAAGTCTGCCACGATACGATTTTGATACGATTTAGAGGCCTGCAATCGAGACAATCTGTCTGTTACAGAAGAAGATGCCACGACCTTCTTTTTCACTTTTGGCCATTAAAGATAAAAACAGCATAAATAGTCACTCTGATTGGCTGTTCAGGTTTTATTTCCTCGCCCCTGTAGCGAGTGAATCTGCCTGTAGTGAAACCGGGGCTAACCGGTGCTTCCTCCTCAGGCTCCACTTCACTCAGCTGCCCCACAGACCCGCTGCTTCTTCCCACTTTAACCTGAGTAACAAACCGGAGCTAGCTGGGAGCGGCTAGCAGAGCGTTAGCCGCAGCATGACCGGAGGGAAGCACAGCCAGTTAGCCTCGGCTAGTCTCTGAGCTAGCCCCGGCTCTCCGTTTGGATCCAACCGGAGCACCGAGCCCTGGTTTGTTATTCAGGTTAAAGTGGGAAGAAGCAGCGGGTTTATCGGGCAGCTGAGTGAAGTGGAGCCTGCGGAGGAAACACCGGGACCGTCTGGATGTAATAGTCCGTGGAGGTGCTGCGGTGCTCGGCTGCACAGATAGGAAACCCCTCGGCTGACAGGATGTACCACTCTCTCACTCCGCTCTCTCTCACGCAGGCGCAGAACGTACGTGCTACTTGGCCGTCGGATGTAGTCCGTGTAGTGTGTTCAAATGCAACTGACACAGGGCGACGTGAGGCGACGTAGACGATGCAACAGTTGGCTTTCGTCAGCGCTAGTTCGTTGATGTCAGTTTGGTGTGTCCGCACCTTAAGTCAGTGTGTCACCCGACAGAACAGCACAGCCAGATTTGCAGCCTGTATGCACGTCTTTTCAGCGAAACATTGTTGAAACAGCAGCTAATGTTGCTGTAGTGAGACGTTAGCGACTGGATTCACTTCAGTCTCATTCTGATCGATGATGAATGTAGTACGAGCTGCACCTGAGGCGAGCGAAATGAGAATAACTCTGTTTGTCCTTTGTGTTTCTGTCTGTCCCCTCAGATGAACGACCAATCAACTTGCGCGTGGTTAGTCAGAACATGCAGGAAGGCGACCTCCCGTTGGGCAAGCAGCTAGCCAATGAACTGAAGCGCCATCACAACCACAACAACAACAACAGCAACACAGACGAGACCAAAACACCAGCAACAGGTTAGTGATGTTAAATTTGTCCCGCAGTTGCTACAAGGCTTTATGCTGCATTATCAGCCTCTTTGCTGATGATACCATCCTTTATCTCCAGAAAACGGGACGTCGCAGCGAGCGTCCAGCAACACAGAGAAGAAGACCATCAAGTCAGAGCCGGAAGACTCCACATAGTGCCTCCCGCCTCGCCCTACCACCACCCCCCACTTCATTCTACTCACACTTGACAGTATGCAGTTATTACCCGTCAATAGATACTAAGCAAGCACAGCCACAGTAGAGCCTTAACAACCAATGTTGCCTCATGAATAGCATTTATTTTTCTTCTTTCTCTGTCTTTTTGTTCTTTTGTTTAAACGGTATTTGCCAAAGCACCTCGAGAGCATGACGAGAAGCCCCTCAGTGCTCCGCAGGTCTTTGTCTGTTGATTAATTGTACACGTTAGATGTACATGTAATTTAAGAGTGATCTGTTTGTATACTCTTTACCTCTTCCTGGGTGTTTTGTTTGTTGCTTTCTTTGGACAGCCAGGTTGCGGGCTGTGACGCCGGGGCTGAGTCTTAACTCAAAGGTAGATTCAGAGATGAGACAGAAGCAGAAAGGTTGGCTGTGTTGCTGCACGTCATCAGCATCTTGGTAACACTTTATATGACTACCATGTAGCCAAAATTTTAAGGCCTTCGTCAAAAAGCCGCAGAAGCTGCCAATATTAAATCTAAAATTGTATTGCCAAACAAGCAGTGGTACTCTAAACATGTCTTACTTTGGTCCTGAAATATCTTGATAAATATTTGACAGATTGGTACGAAGTTTGGTTTTGGACATTCCTCAAAACTTTGGCGATGCTCTTGATGTAGCGCCATCTGCAAGTCATTCATAATGAAGCAGTGAAATATCTCAACGTTTCCTGAGTAGAGTAGTAGTGGTTTGCTGCCTCTGTCAAGTAGCTGTCTGTTAGTCACTCACTCTACAGCAGGAAATGGCGCTTCACTGTACTTCAGAATAAAGTGTGAAAAAACTTGACACGTTTGAGAGTCACTTGCGGCCCATTCAGAATGGATCTGCGACCCACTTTTGGACCGCAGCCCACCAGTTGGGAACTGCAGCCTTCAGGTTTTATGTGGCGCCCTCATCAAGTCAGAACGTATTGGTCCAGTAATTTGGTTTATGACCAAATACCTGCAGAACTACGAACAATAGCTAGCATGCTAACTATGATGGTGACCATAGCAAACATTACTAGCTAATCATTAGCATTTAGCTTGAAAGCAATGCAAGTGCAGTCTCGCAGATCATTTTCATAATCGAAAGACGAATTACAGTTATTTTGGGGTTGGCAGCTCTGCAAGGTCATCGAATCAATATTACCCTAATGCTAATAGTAAACAGTATAGATTAAACTTGTGATAAAGTAAACATAAGTACTTATTAGGGCTGCACAATACATCATTTTTCAGTCGTCATTGTGATGTCAACTTGAGCAATAAACACATTGCTAAAGACTACGATATAGCACTTTGAATTTACTAACAACGTTAGTAATACAACGTTAAAATACATTATATCGTTAGGCGCTATTTTGTCTGATACTAGCCATGCAGTTAACTCTCGGGCCAATCACAAAGAGTCCTCACCATTAGGCGTCATAATTCTGTTCACGCGACTTACCGCAAAGGTAAAACACCTACTGGAGTTCTTATTGTCACCGATTCGCCTTTCCCGCCCTTGGAAGTGTCCCACCATCTGCTGGTTCGTCCGAGCCTTATTGAAAGCCGTTGTTTGTTTCGGACTTTAAACCGCAGACGCACTCAGGGTGCTTTCAGACCTAGAGGTGGTTGGTGTTCTCACGGCAGCATTTACAAGAGGACCAGATCAAATGCCTTGTGTGAGAAAGCTGCTCTTGATTGGTCAGAATTTCCATGTGGGAAAAATCCAGGAAGTAAAGCAAACGTTGAAGAAGAGTACACTTGCAAGATAAATGTGACACTTTCTAATGTCACAATGGAGGGACAACTACGCAGGTTGATTTTAGCGCTGCTCATCGTGGACTATATTGCTGTCATTGTTCATTTTAGTCAAACCATACAGTTTGAAAACGAGGCGCGGCTCCAACTAGAAAACAATGTTTTGATGCATTGGATGTGCTGAATGTGCATATTAAGGCAGTACAGGAGGAGGTGCACATTAATAATCCTCCAGGACTGTAACATGCTCATGTTTAACCCAAACAATGTGTCATGTGACTGCAGTTGCTTCACATCCAGGTCGGAACACCTTCTCACCACAAACCAACCGCACCAGAGTTCCTTTGGAACCGGACTGAGACCACCTCTTCAAGAAGGTCTCAGTCCGGTTGTTTTGGTGTGTTCACACCTGCACAAATGAACCGCACTGAGGGGGCAAACCAACTTAACTTTGATTGAACCGAACCAAACAAGGCAGGTGTGAAGACTTCTTGCCTTCTCCGGTTGATTTTGTGAGCGTTCTTATGTGAGCACTCTGTTAAACAAACGTACGCCAAACCTGTTGAAACGTTAAGATTTATCAGGAAAAGACAAGCAATTCTTTGTAAGCTCAGACATTAAGCACCCCCGTATAGCCACGATGGAACAGTCCTTTGTTTCATATCAGCATTTTCCTTCAACTGTGACAATTCGACTGAGATCGGCGGTCAAATCAGGCTCCGTAGATCGAATCGTCCACTGTTCTTGGTCACCCCTTCAGGAGAGACAACATTTTAGCATGGTGTCCTCATATTGTGCAGCTCTAAATCTTAATGGTAGACATACAAAGCGTTACCTACAAATGAGATCTTTGGTCAGTGGCGTCATTTTTCGTCAGCATCCAGAAAGTCACTCCATGACCGTGACTTTACAACTCATCTCCTGTAAGACGTTCAAACCTACCAGCACTAGCCAAAGATTCAGCAACACTCGGCTGCTGGCCGTCGCCCCACATCTTCTGAGCCTCCGTCATTCTCCCAAATCTAACTTAGGGTGTCTGCATTTGTACTGTAACTCAGAGGTGTAAAAAAAAAAAAGTACTGTAGGGAGATGGAGTCAGGACTCAGCCCCTTCAGCAGGTTTTCCTTTTTTCTTTACTTTGTCGTTGACTTCAAATGGGAAACCAGGAGAGGTGGGGTTAATCCTTCCCTCCGCGCTCTTGTCTTGTGTATATTTATGGAAGGTAATTTAAGAAGAGGATGTATAGGAGCTGTTGTGGAGAAACAGCAGGGGACCTCTGTCATTCGTCTTGGTAGGATGGCTGGGCTGGCATGCCGGAGGCCGAGCTAATTGGTTCATTTCACTTTGTAATTTAGCTAAACACTGCATGCTGGAGCGAAACCACGCATCTGCAAACGGGGAGTATTTCAGGACTAAAGATGTGGTTTTTCAGCAGCTTTTTGGAGACAGAATCAAATATTAAAGATTGCAGGTGTGTGGTTTTTTTTTTTTTATTTCTCTCCAGCTGCAGCCAAAAGCAAAATTTCCTGTTTATTGCTGCTCTTTGCGGAGCAGCAGCCTGGGGTCTGTACATAGTACCGTGATAACAAATAGTGCTAGCCTAATCTCTCAACCAGGGTTTGTCAAGTGTAACTTTGCTGTAGATTTTTGGTGTCAATACGGTGTTTATGTGTGTAGAGCAAAAACAACAACAAAAAAAAACAACTTAAGTGTCACTGAGGAAAAAAAAACAACCGTGTGAAAGTGTCTGGTATATAAACACATGCTTTACATGATGATAATGTTGATTAGCCTTAGCTCTTAACAGTGTTTAACCCCCCTGTGATGGCCATCAGTGCATATTTCAAAGACGTGTTCTTGCTGTTTAGAGGTAGATACATAACAATAAGTGTTCACTGTGTTTTTCTGTGTTGGCCACACTGTGTAAATACGTCTGTTTGGTCCCAGATGATAATAACGTCCAGACAATTTGGTCTAACTCTTCTTTCCTTCCCCCCCTTCGTCCCTGCAGATAGTTTAGTCTCACTCAGCGTAATGGCAGACCAATGCAATATTTATGTAAGTAATAAGTCTATTTGCATACTCTATGGATCCATCATTGTGTCATGTGCTCGGTAACTGTACGTCTGTCATGACCTTCAGGGTGGGAACTCACCTGCGACGTGGGAGATATTTGTGTTGCCTCACTTCTGGTGGGGCTGTATTTGTATTTAAAGACATTGTGCTCTGTTCATCAAATTCCTTTTGTTTCAAGGAGCCGTTTGGGCAAGGAGCTGCCGCTGTGGGACAGAAGTTCACGTACACTTGTAGAGAACACGTAGGTAACGGCAGGCTTGGGTTTCCGATAATTTTGGGCGCCTGCTGTGCAGCAGAAGGTACGCTTTTTTCCTGCATATTCATAATCTTCCACCACATCTTCGGGATGCTATTCATCCGGCAGCGCTGCCAAAACATTCGTTAAAACAACATCGGAATGATCGGAAATGATGTGCTTTGACTTTAAAGTCATTTTCACAAAATTCCCCAAAAAACTGCGGTAAATTTCCCGTTGAAAATAATGGGGAATCGCCATGAACAGAGGTCAGAACCACTCTACTTTGGGGGCACACCAAATCGCCGTACTTTGACGTAGTTATATACCGAACTCCTCGAGTTGAAAAAGCGCCCAACGCCATCTTTTTTTCGTCGTCTTTTTTCCCATTATCCAATGGGATGATTTGAGGAGATACTGGTGGTAGCAGTTGCTGGATACCCAGAGCTATACGGCCCGATGATAGACAGTGGGTCGTCAAACTGCCCCAGAGTCATCCTAAAATATACCTGGAAACATCCGTCTTGGAGGAGAAGCTTCTGGACCAACTGGTGGTACTCGCCATTGGACTTTATCGGGCCTAGTGGGCATTTTGATAACTGGTACCACTTCAAAGAAATCAAAGTTTACATTTCATGTTTTTTTAAGCGGTAGCAGGCATCTGGTCAAAATGTCTTGCGGGATTTTCTAGTTTCTTTAAGTGAAAAACACAAAAAAATCCATTCTATGAATTTATTATGGATCTCCTGAAAGCGCGAGCAACTCTACCACAACTCTAATATAGTTTCAGCCACAAGCACGACAGTTGGAAAGTCTAAGGAGCTCAGCGTGGATCTGGAAAAGTGAATCATTGACTTAAACATGTCAGGACAGTCACTGAGAGACATTTCAAAGCAGCTACGTCCCAAGATCAATGTCACTGCCACGATCAGGAAGAGTCAAGCTATCGCCTGCAGCTGAGAGGAAACTGGTCAGGGTGATTAAGAGTCGTCCAAGAACCACTTAAACGCAGGTCTACGATGAGTTAGAGGCAGCAGGAGCACAGGTTTCAGCGCCCACAGTTGAGTGTGTTTTACATCACCATGCAAGGAGGAAGTTTGGCTCCAGAAGCGGCACATTAAAGGCCCTGATGCACCAAGCCGACAGTCGGCCATCAGTCAGTGTTAGTTGTCAGTGAGCGTCTGTTGCCCCTCGTCAGCCCCTGTAGTAAACACATGGGTTTTTTTTTTTTGGCCGATTCACTATTGCGAATCGGCATCGGCAATTCAGCTCAGCGCATGTGAAGACAAACAGAAGTGAGGAAAGTAAACAAAGAGCTAAAGCCAAGAGGGAGTGAGACCAAAACAGACTTGTCAGATAAGGTAAGATTCATTTTCTTTAGTCACTGAGCTCTTTAAACGTTTCCTGATGGTTTGTGTTGTTGTTCACTGCCGCACGGTAAATACGCTCTTTTTTCTTTCAACACTGGGCTGTGTTGCTAACGTGCTAACTGGCTAACTAGCACCAAGACGCGGTCTCCCGGTAATACAGACTGTCGCCGTCTGCCTGTGTGAAGAGTAACTTCTTGTCATGCAGGCGCAGAACGTACGTACGAACTAGCTGGCTGTCAGCTGTAGTCTTTGCGGTGTGTTCATGTGCAACTATTTGGCTGAGACACGACGATGTGGGGCGCCGCTAGTTCTTTGAAGTCGGTTTGGTGTGTCTGGGCCTCAAAGGCTGGACTAAAGTTGGCTGCGGATCACATTTTGGAGGAAAGTTCAGGGGTTAGATGAAACAAAAATCGAGCTATTTGGCTTCAGTGACCAGAGATTTGTTCGGACGATAAAGAGTGAGGCCTTTAACCCAAGACCATCATACCTTTAGTTGAGCATGGTGGTGGTCGTGTTATGCTCTGGGCCTGTTTTAGCATTGCCGTAAGTATGTTTTTAACTCAGAAAACCCATCGTAAATACACAAAAGACCCAATTTTGGTGTTTTTTTACACTGACGAATACGAGTCATAGAAATAATTGGAAACCCAAGACTGCCGTGACTTCCGCCCACAGCTGCAGCGAGGATTTGGAGTTTGCAAAACTAGCTGGTGAATTCTGGGAGATAACGCCGTCGAGGTTTGGGGACAAGATGACCTTTTGTCTCCGGCCCCGCTCGGCTCAAACACTGTCCTAGTTAGTGTGACTGTTGTACGATGTTTCAGAGAATAGCGCATGTCTGACCTGCCGTCTCACTGATCACCGTTCTCCTCACTGTTTATTGTAAAGTGATAGATTAGGCTTCACCTAGTTATGCACCTGTTTTTTAAACACTAATATATTTTATTTGTTATACAGCACATAAACATTAAACTTTATTTTTTTGAACTCTATTGTGAGGTGCGTTCTGTGATCAATGCTCAGAAACAAACGGGGGAATCTGAAGGTTGTGCCGGGGTTAAAACTTCCAACCAGTTCAGTGTGAAGCTGAACGCTGCATCAGACGCTGAATTCTAACAGGTGTCCCACTTGACTCAGCAGCTCCTGTGTTCAACGATGTTAAATTACTGTTTTTCTCAATGGAGTCTGGCTGTGAAGAGAGCGACAGAACAGCTTGTTGGAAATCACTGACGGAACGGTAAAGAGGTGAAAATACTTATTTATATGAAGGCAGTGTCCTAGCTGCAGCGGCCGCAGGTTCGATTCCAGCCTGCGGCCCTTTGCTGCATGTCAACCTCTCTCTCCCCTTTCATGTTTGGCTGTCCTATCCAATAAAGGCAAGGAGCCAAATAAAATAATCTCTGGGAAAAAAAAAAAGTAGAAATAAATAAATGTCCCACCGATTGAAAAAAGAAAAAAAAAAAAGAATTTAATTTAGAAAATTATTTGACAAAATGAAAAAACATTTATTATTTAAAACTTTATTATTATCATTATTATTATTACATTTTAAAATTATGTTATAGAATTATTATAATTTTTAAGGTTATTTCTGTGTTTGTTTTTACTTCCTTTTTTATTTTTTTTTAAATTTTTTTACTACTACTACTTTTTGCAAATTTTTACATTTTTTTTACTAATATTGCCTCCCTTTTTTACTACTACACTTACTACTAAAGCTATTTTTACTCTTTTAAACTTTTTTTTAGTACTTTGACTACGACTACTTCTGCATTTTAATTTTTCTTACTATTTTTATTAATTTTTTAAACTTATTTTTACTACTACTTTAACTACTAAAAGTCAGCTAATTTTTTACTACTTTGACCATGACTATTTCTGCGTCTATTTTTTTCTTACTATTTTTTTTTACTAATATTTTTAACTTATGTTAACTACTACTTTAACTATTAACTACTATTTTTACGTTTTTTTTAAAAACTTTTTTCAACTAATTTTTTTACTACTACTACTACTTTAACTACTAAAAGTAACTACTAATTTTTACAAATTTTTTTCACTTTTTTTTACACATTTGTTACTACTTTGACTACGACTGCTTCTACGTGTTACTCTTTCTTACTTTTCAAAATATTTTTTAACTTTTTTCTTCTTTTCATTTGTTTTACTATTTTTTTAAACTTATTCTTAATACTACTACTTTAACTACTAAAAGTACTTTTTTTTTTACTATTTTTTACTCCTATGACTGTTTTTACAATTTTTTCACTTTTTTTTCACTATTTTTTTTTTTACAAATTTTTTACTACTTTGACTACGACTACTTGTATGTTTTACTTTTTCTTACTGTTTTTTTAACTAATTTTTTAAACTTATTTTTACTAATACCTTAACTATTAAAAGTACTATTTTTACTTTTTTTTAAAACTTTTTTCAACTAATTTTTTAATTCATTTTTCTATACTATTTTTTAACTTATGTTTACTACTACTTTAACTATTAAAAGTAACAAAAAAAACTTTACTCATTTTTACTTTTTTTTTTTACAATTTTACTGTACCAATTTTACTACTGCTACTATTTTTACTCATTTTTATTTATTTATTTATTTTACTAATTTTAATATTCTTTTTATAATAATTTTTGGGTAATTTTTTTCGCTCATTGCTCATCGCCTTCTTCCCATGTTTTTAAAACAAATGAAACCACTTTGCTCAGTTTTCAAAGGGTTAAAGGCGAGACAGCTCCGCCCCCCGTATCTGGAATAAACCTTTTACACAGCACGGCGTAACGGCATGAAAGTCCCGCCTTGATGAGGCAGTGTCAGAGGGATGATAATGACAAATGCCAGTTGGTTTAAACTTGTACACTGGACCGGACCAGCAAAACCATAAATCAGCCCAACTCCAGGAACAACTTTAAAGTGCCTTTGAGCAAGGCAGGGAAGCCCCGGGTGTTCCCAGCATGACTGTGCGTGGATGCAAATCAGGGCGGAGCTAAAGGAGAGTGAAAGAGTGCGTGATGATCCCGGCAGAGGACGGGAAACACACTGTGATGATGAGGTCAAAGTGTCGAGCTTCCTTTAAAGGAGCGACTCTGTCCTCTGTGTTTGTCTTCTCCTCCTCCTCCTCCTCCTCCTCCTTCTTCTTCTCCTCCTTCTTCTTCTTCTTCTTGTCTTTCTTTTTGTGTTGTCCTGAGATGAATCCCTGCGCAGGCCCATTTGCATCAGCGTCACATCAACACATTGTGAAACTGGCTGATGACTCACTCTGACGCAGGTCCTTTTCACATACTTCCCATCATCCTCTCCCTCACTCACACACACACACACACAGACACACACACACACACACACACACGTAGACAGATTTTCTCTGGAGAATAGCTCAGCTCATGAACACCATGCTGGTTCCTGCTCACAGTGGCAGCCCTGCTCACCCCTCCCCTCCCTGTCCTCCTCCTCCTCCTCCTCCTCCTTCTCCTCCTCCGGTGCAAGTCACTGATGATGATGTGTTGCCGTGGCAACGGCTGGAGGTGGGCGGCTCCACGGGCGGTGGGCGGAAGCCAGCCGCTAAGCAGCGTGGGAGGGATCTGCCGAGCGCACCCATCACCCTGGTTTTGAAAGGAGCAGGAAGCTGACTGCTTTTGAGAAGGTGTGGGTGTTGGTGAATTATCGCCTCTCATCCCTGCAGCTTCGTTAGGGATCGCCTTGTTTGTCTCCCTTCCTTCCTTCCTTTGTTTTCCGCTGCTGCTGCTGCACGCGGTGAAATCGCAGCTGCTCATGGGGGAATTTCTGCGCAAAAATTAAAGTTTGAGAGCTGCTGAGAGAGCGGCCGACGCCTGGAGAGCTCAGGGAGAAGCTGCTTAAACTGACACACAGGTGACGAGGTGTCTCTGTTATGACTTTTAAAACTAGTGTGTCAGATTTAGGGTGATTTAGCGCCATCTAGAGGCGAGCAGTGCAGATTGCAACTAGCTGAAACTTCTCCACGGCGTCCCAGAGCGTCACCAGCCAACACACCAGGGTACCGTGGACGTCATGTGTGGTTGAAGCTCATTTAACATCTGCATAAAAGGGATTTTTTAAAATGAAAATCCTGTAAAATAACCTACAAGAAAATTTTGGTGGAATTCCCCTTTAATTGTTGACCTGATTACATGGAAGTTTGAGCTGCAGTGTTCATGTGTCTGGCAGTGGCGTTCAGTCTGAATCCATGACCCTGTTCTGAGGAGGGCATGATTAGTTTTAGGTGGGCGGAGTTTACCCAGATGAAAAGTTGGGAGTCAGAGAAAAGTAAAGTGAAGCAACTTTATAAAATAGTTTCCAGTGAGTAATCTTTGATGTAGGTCATTATTTTAAACGGGGTATCAAACTCCGCCCACCTGACCTGTGAGAAAGAGGTCAAAACAAACAGTAAAATGCCGTCTGACTCAGGTCTGATACACAAGAACAACAGACTGAGAGGAACTGATGACTTATGGTACGGAGGATGAAAAATAACTATCAATAAAACATTTTTAAAAATGATTCCGAGAAATACAGGAATTGATAAAAAAAAATATGTAACTACATGAGTAAGTGTATGAATAAATATAGGAATAAAAAGATATGGATATAGATAAATAAATGTATAAATAAATGCAGGAATATAAAATGGAAGACTCAAAAAATAAACGCGCAAAATATTACAGAAATAAATAAATAAATGTATGAATAAATTTAGGAATAAACACATAAATTCAGAAATAAATACAGAAATAAATGTATGAATAAATATGGTATTAAAAATACAGAAATAAATAAAAAAATAAATAAGTAAATTTATAGATAAATACAGGGATAAATAAATAAAAACAGAAATAAATAAATAAATGTAGGAATGAATATGGTATTAAAAAAATACAGAAATAAATAAATAAATAACAAGTAAATTTATAGATAAATACAAGGATAAATAAATAAAAACAGAAATAAATTAATAAATGATAAGTAAATTTATAGATAAATACAAGGATAAATAAATAAAAACAGAAATAAATAAATAAATGTAGGAATGAATATGGTATTAAAAAATACAGAAATAAATAAATAAATAACAAGTAAATTTATAGATAAATACAAGGATAAATAAATAAAAACAGAAATAAATTAATCAATAATAAGTAAATTTATAGATAAATACAGGGATAAATAAATAAATAAAAGCAGAAATAAATGTATGAATAAATATGGTATTAGAAATACAGAAATAAATAAAGAAAAAACAAATAAGTAAATTTATAGATAAATACAAGGATGAATGAATAAAAACAGAAATAAATAAATAAGTAAATTTATAGATAAACACAAGGATAAATAAATAAAAAATAAGTACTTTTTAGATAAATGCAAGGATAAATGAATAAATAAAAACAGAAATAAATGTATGAATATATATAGAAATAGTTAAATACAAGAATAAGTGTAAATGAATAAATAAATAAATTATTAAAAATAAATGCAGGAATAAATAAATGAATACAAAAATAAATAGATGTAAAAAATAATTACAGATATAAATAAGAAAATAAATAATTATGATTAATGATTAAACAGGACATAATTGAATAAATATCATCATAATTATTTCTACATTTATTTATTTATTATGTAATTTTTTATCCACATGTTAACGACTTAGGAGGTCCTAATCTCTGCATTTATTTATTTATTTATTTATACGTGGATTTATTGATTTACTTTCAGTTTTTATTTAAGCATCTATTTATTTATTCATTTTTGACACTTCTGTCATTTTCCATCCCCCATACAAAGGTAGATTATTTAATTAATGGTTCCTATTGAAAAATACTACATAATTTATCAGTATAAAGCAGCATAGAAGTGTCAGAGCTCAGTGAAAAACAACCAGAGATAAAAACAAAGCTGTAGACATGCCTGTGTTTAAGTGTCTGTAATTATTTTATAATTTATTATAGTCGGTTACATGTCAGTCTGCTGCTGGTGTCTGTGGACTGATGCAGAATAGTTTCTCCCAGTAGTTGGTGCTGTAGCTGTTTGATGAAGGACAGGACGCCATCTGCTGAGGACACAGGCTGAACATGTGCAGTACCACCATCAGCCACGAGGTGTCAGCGCAGGACAGGATATGAGGACATGGAGCTACTCCCTCAACATTTAATCTGACTTCATACTGAGTTTGTAAACTATTTAAAAAAAAAAAAAAAACTGGATTCAAATGTATTTATTCAAAAGTTGTAAATGTTGAAAAAAAATATGAATATTTTCATATTTATTTCTTAATAAATATAATCAATTTATTTGTCAATATTCACATTTTTTTTAATTTAAGGAATTTGTAAATGTAAAACAGATCTGCAAAATACACAAGTTCCAAAAATTAAAAAAAATAAATATGTGAATACTGACAAATAAATTGATTATATTTATTAAAAAATAATAGGAAAATATTCATAAATGTTTTTTTAACATTTACAACTTTTTAATAAATATTTTTGAATCCAGTTTTTTATTTGTGAATCTTTTTTACGTAAACTTTTTTAACGTGGATTTTGTTTGTGTATTTCCAGATCTGGTGAGTTTACAAATCTTTTTTCTGTTATATTTTTCCTCACACGAATAACATCGACACAAGTCTGTCTGTGTCATAAAGGCCAAAATAATTGTTACGATCCAATGGAAATTTATAGTAATTTAATAGCCCATAAATATAATAATTGTGCTTTTCTGTATTTTCTACCCACTATATTAATATTACAGCACTTAATTGTGTCTGTCATGTGCTTTGCTCTGGTGTTTCCTCTCTAAACGCTCATATAATGTTGCTTTGGTTCTTTAAAGTCTTATTTAAAATGTTATAAAGAGATAAACGGGGCTTAAAAACATTATTAAAGTATTTATTTATTAATAATTAGCTGTTAAATGTTGATTAATTGAGGCAGTGATGGAGATAAGTCATTGAAAATCAATGGGACGCACTGTCATGATGATTGACAGCCCTCTTGGCCAATCAGGTGCAGATATCCGTTATTATCCTCCAATCAAAACTCTTGGTGCGTGGAAAGGTGGGAGGAGCCTGTTCTGTTGTTGAGTCACCGGTAAAACCGTTACTCGGAAGCGAAAGCCGACACTGTACGTTAATAACAGCGCCTCCGGTCCTCCTCGTTTCTCCTCCCGGCTCCTCAGCGCTTACACCGGCCACGCTTTCTCCTCCACGGGGTTGAGATGTTACAGTTTCGGTCAACGGTCGCGCTCAAGGAGTTATTTCAGACCCAGCTGAAGCGTCCGTTGACAGGTGTAGTGAAGTCGTCACCTGCCGCCGCCGCCTGCTTCAGCACCGGCTGCTTGGATGGCAGATCAGCGGGCAGAGGGAGGGCGTTTGTGCCGCAGCACCTCGCCAGGAGGCACGGCGTGAGAGGCTTCTGCTCCAAGGGGGACGGACAGAATGAAGCCGCTGGGAAGGACTCATCGACGGAGAAGTGAGTACCGTTACCCCCGCTAGCTCCACCCTCTGCCAAACCTCATAGAAAATAAAGGGTATTTAATGTCGCGTTAACCGCCGGTGGAAGCCTGTGATGACACTGGGAACCACTCCTAAAAGTTCAGTTTTTACGTAAATACATTAATATATTAACGCACAGAATACACTCCGAATTAAAGAGTGGATTCTAATATAACTTTATGAATACATTATTTTAATCTTGGTCAGTTTTTTAATGTGCACAAGCGAGGCTTATTTAAAATAGTAGATATTTACAGGGGAGTTCGGCACGCGCATCACACAGGCTAACTAGCTAGCTCAAATGCTGTTCTTCTGGACGAACTAACCAGCCTGCTAAGCTAACAGGAGTGTGAGGCTACACTGTGTGAGGGGAGCAGTGAAGGGGAGAGACAGCCACAAGCAACCGGCGACACCACCATCATCCACGGCACGGGGGACGTGACACCCGGGGCGTGTTTGCTAGCTAAGCAGCTCCAAGAGCAGCGAGTTCCATTATCGGACACGTTGTTTAAGTTTGACGATATTGTTTAATTGCATTCATGTTAAAGGTTGTTTTTTAATGTTATTGTTGGCCTGTGAGAGAGGAGCATCTGATCAAGCATCCCTGCAGGAAACAGGTCAAACGGAAGCATGTGGTGTGCAGCCAGCCACATGTCGTGACCAGGAGCTGCAGCTTTCATGTCAACCTGCTGCCACCGGCTCCTCATGCCTCCTGACAGTGTACACATATGTGTGTGTGCAGCTTCGTGCACCATGCAGCCTCTACTCAATGTCTAATGAAGGTCAGGCATGACTGCATCCAGAGAGGCAACCCACACCTATGGGTGTAATGAGTTTATCTTTAGGTATCAAGTCCACTAACCACAGAGACTTCATCCAGCATAACATAAAGATATGCAATCAGTTAATGTTCTGAATGAGTTACAGAGCACAGCATGGTCAGTATCAGTAATTATTTGCAGTGCGGAGCAGATAAGGCCGTGATGTAGTGACAGAGGTGATGGTTCAACAGGGGCTAATTAGTGAGCGCTGATAGAGAGGAGAGGATGAGAGTCCTCGTAGTGACAGACAGGACGCAGGTTAAAAGCTTCTCATGGCTGATAAAGCCATAACATCACCACCACAGGGTGACGAAGCCTCCCGGAGTCCACTTAAAACCCACTGACAGCAATTAAGACGATGATCTGATGGTTCGTTGGATGTTCTGGGGGCTTGGAGAACGTTTGCACTGCTCGCTGCCACATACGCTCTGCACCTGCGTGACAAGAAATAAATCCACACCAGCAAATGGCTGCAGTCTGTGTTCGTCGTGTGATAAAGGGAACTGGAAGACCGTCTTGACGCTAGTTGGCAGTTAGCACATAAACAACACAACACAAGTTTGTTCTGGTTTCACTTCTTGTTTACTTTCCTCACTTCTGTTTGTCCTCTCGTGCCCTGAGCTGAACTGACAATCAGAGTGATTTTATTCAACGACAGGCTCCGGCAGCGCCGATTCAACACTTTGAATAGGCTGAATAAAGCTGATGATGCGGGAAATGACACACCGAGTAGGGCCACAGATGCTCACCGACAGCCAAACATTGACCACTGTCAAACTGTTGGCTTGGTGTTCCAGAGCCTTCATAGGCACAGATTGTTATTATGACTGTCTAACAACATTATGGAAAGAACCCTGCGAAGTGCTGTAAAGTTTAGTTGATTCAAAACACACATTAAACACACATTAAACACACATTAAACATGGCTTAATAGAGACACTTTCAAACACAAGTACACAAATCAGCTTCACTATAACTCGCAGCATTCACAGACAAACACTTGTCTTTATCTGGACACATTTTCCCCACAAATACAACATGCTAACGTTATTAGCACAAGACTATGGCATTTTACCTTGTATAAATTAGCCTAGCAGCTAGCAGACTTTTCCTCTTCTCATATAAAACCAGGGACAACAGCAACATTTAACAAAGGTAACATTACATAATTTGGCTCCATTACAACTCACAAGGTTCACTGACAAAACAACTGTCTGATACTAAACACGTTTTCCAAACAAATACAACATGCTAACGTTATTAGCACAAGCCTATGGCATTTTACATTGTATAAATTAGCCTAGCAGCTAGCAGACTTTTCCTCTACTCATATGAAGCCAGGGACAACAGCAACATTTAACAAAGATAATGTTACATAATTCAGCTCCATTACAACTCAGAAG
Source organism: Epinephelus lanceolatus (assembly GCF_041903045.1). Taxonomy (NCBI): domain Eukaryota; kingdom Metazoa; phylum Chordata; class Actinopteri; order Perciformes; family Serranidae; genus Epinephelus; species Epinephelus lanceolatus. Next base: position 3,083,262 of record NC_135757.1, on the reverse strand, counting down.
ATTCACCGACAAAACAACTGTCGTTTTCTGAACAAATACAACATGCTAATGTTATTAGCACAAGCCTATGGCATTTTACATTGTATAAATTAGCCTAGCAGCTAGTGGACTTTTCTTCTACTCATAAAACCAGGGACAACAGCAACATTTAACAAAGATAACGTTACATAATTCAGCTCCATGACAACTCAAAAGATTCACTGACAAAACAACTGTCGTTTTCCGAACAAATACAACATGCTAACGTTATTAGCACAAGCCTATGGCATTTTACATTGTTTAAATTAGCCAGGATAAATCACACACAAGACTTAAAATGCTATTTTTATGGAGGCTTGAGAGGCCATTTAACATTTAACAGAAAAGTGCTGCATCTGTAATATGCGAATATGATATTTTTATAACTTACAGTGACTAAAACAAGCAGCCAATCAACAAAATTGATAAACAAAAATTGGCAGTAACACCACAGTAATGCTTAAATACTTCAACAGAATGTAGGGGTGTTACTTTATTATTTTCATGATTGATTAATGCTGATTATTTTATCATCATAAAATAGTAAAAAAAAAAAAAAAAAAAAAGCCTGTTAAAGATATTTTAAGATGTAACTTCCAGTCTAAATCTGCCAAATATCCAGTTTACTTTAATGTAAGATAAAGAAAAGCAGCACATCCTCCTGTTTAAGAAGCTGTATTTTTGCTTTTACAAATGATTTTCTGTTGCTGAAATAATAAGTATCAGCTGATCATCTCAGCTCTGATAGCTTTCTGTGCAATTTACATATTGGCCTCTTAAAATCCGACTGCCGGCTCCACGTCTGGCTGAGAGAGTCTCAATATTTACTTTGGCAGCATGAAATTTCCCAACCAAATCTCCAATACTTCCCTGACAGATTATTGATGATGTCACTGGCCCTGGTCGGTCTGTGGCTGCATTCGTATGCCGGCAGCATCCAGTGTGATGTGTGTTTAGTTTTAATGAGATGTAAATGTGCCTGGAGTGTCTGCAAACACTGAGAGTGTTGACTGGGGCCTCGGCATGCTGCTGAGGATGTGCTTCATCGTCTTCGTCGCAGATACTGGACAGTCTGGACAGTCAGGCAGGAAATCCAAAGTGTGGGATCATTTTGAGAAGGTGAAGGACCCAAGGTGATACGTAAACTCAGTGTGTGACGTCCCAAGCCAGAATAAAACCACCCGCCCCAGTTTTAAAATAAAGACCAGTTCGTCTTGCCTTAAACACTGACAGCAGCTGTGCGACCAGCCTGCACCCTCCCATCAGAGTGTTTTCATGGCAATATAACGCCTCATTGCCCCCGTAGCCCGACGCCGTCCCATTTTTTTCCATTCACGGGCAATTTGCCGGAGCTGTCGGCCATGTTTAGGCAGTCACTTTGCTCAGCTGAGTGGTCGTCAGCAACATCTTGTTTCCCCCCGGAGGCTAATTTGAGTTTGAGCGAGGCCTCGGCTCGTTGTGTTAAAGAAGTCGTCAGCAGGCTGCGTTTAGACGGAGTGAGTAAGCACGACAGCACTTTGTCTGCGGCTGAGGAAGTCTTTCATTATCGGCCTGTAAGGCAGATTGTAATGTGGATTTGTTTGTGAATGAAAAGCACATTGAAACACCTGTTTATTCAGGTTTGGGATTTGTTGGATAGTTTTCTTTGACCCCGAGTATTGAGGCAAAAATAGTCACAAATGTAGAAGTTGTTGCAGCAAAAATTAAACTAAAAGTGTGTGATGACATTAGGGGCATTTTTCACTACTAATGACTCATCAAAAAATAATCCAGAGATGAACCATGGTCTACATTCACCCAGACATGAAGACTAACCCTGGTTAAGAGTCAGTAAATCAGGTCACCACCGCATGATTCAGTCTGCTGGATATAATATACACGGCGTGTTGTTTCAAGTCCCCGGGGCCCCAGCAGCACTCAGCCTCCACTCCAGTCTGGTTACCAGGGTCCCCAGGCTGTGCTCCGGCTAATAAGGGGTTAAAAATGTTTGTAATGCAGGGGAGCTTATCCCGCCCACATCGTTTCTCCTCCGTTTTTTTTGCACCAAAGCCTGGATGTTGGCGCGCTGCCCGGCAGTTGTCAGTGCCTCCAGGAGCAGATGAGTCACTCGCATGGATTGATTTGTGCAGCGCCGCCTCTCAACGCTGTCGCTTTAATGTCTGCGCTCCACCCTCCACGCCAATTTGTCATGACATCTGTGAGGCAGTGAAACCAGCCCCATCGACCGGGTCAGATAAACACAGCAGACAGAGACCGCCACGGCCTGTCAGTGCGAGTGTGTCTTAAGTGTGTCCGGTCGATGAGATACAGAAGAGGGGGACATTTGACAAGTAGTTTGGTTTATACGTCTACATTATCATTATCAAGATGACAGCCTAAATTGACATGTGCTCAATTTAGACTCTTTTCTAGTCGACTAGTCTGAGTTCAAACTTATATTTAGACAGCTGGTGAATTAGTCGTTGGGAACATCTTCTGAAAACGATGAACGTTACCCTCAGCTACGCCTCAGCACTGTTTAAGCTTCCATTCAAACGTCAGGGAAGCCAATCGTTAGGTATATCCTTAAATTTGAAACTAAAGCGGCAGGTTTGTTCAATCCTTTTCTCTATTAATCGTCTTTAAAATGTGAGAAAGTATGGTAGAAAAAGCCCAGAAGAACATCCCCAAGTCCCAGGTAACGTCTTCTACAGTCCTACCACCCCTGAAAATCAATGTGTGGCCACTTCCTGTGTCTGTCCTTTCAAATTAAAGTCCCACATGGTCCAGCCATGTAGGTTTTGATTTATTTTGACAAGGCGCAGCTCCTAACAGAGCTCACTTTTTTTTTGTTGTTGTTGTTTTTTTTTTTTTTGCGACTAAGCGACCAATGAAATCTTGCCGACTAATGACCTTTCTGGTCGACGAACGTTTGGTCTTTTGCTGATTGAGACCCAAAACTCTAAAGCCTTGATATGCAACTCAGACCCAAACAGATGTGCATCACAGTAGCCCTTTTTAAACAGAATTGTGCAAATTTGCAGGAAAGCCCAATCAGTCTTTTTTCAGCATTGGCAGTATAAAAACAAAATCGGGGAGTGCAGCAAAATGCCGCCTACCTACTTTTGTTTATACAGAATGTGCCTTTTTCGGGGCAATGGGGGGCGTGAGCAAGTAACAAAACGTGTAGCTCAGCGTGTGACGTAAACAGTGACGTGGGAGGGAAGCCGCGGCTGGTCAGTCCTTCGGCGATTCTCTCATAAGTCGGCCCGTTCTTCACCGTCCCCGTCATCTGACGGTTAATGGCCTCTTCGTTTGCGAGGACAAGGAGGGCGCACAATTCCTTGTCTCCCCAGTTGCTCATCTTTACAGTGTCTGTCAGGTTTGTGTTCGCTAATTCCTTCTATCAGCTGTTTCCTGTTTATCCACCGCCAGTGGCTCGCACGTGCGGCGTCATCAACAGCTCCTCCCACAAGTCTTCAACAGCCCCTCCCGTTGCGGAAGGCCACCTCGGTCTGTTTAAACTAAAAGGGTTCCACCAATATGACTACCCTACGCGGCTCAACTCGCCAATCCGGCTCTGTGTGTCTAAACACTCGCAGCTTGCCAGCAAAACGGCCCAACATTCGCCAAACATCCGGCAGTGTAAAAGGGGCTAATGTCTCAGAGCAGCAGCAGTGAGTTGGTTACACCTTTCTGGACAAACTGTGTGTCGAATCACAGCTGACCTTTAGAAACACGGAGAGAGAAGCCAGAGCGCTAATGAGAGCAGCTGAGGTGGATTAATGAGACCATCCAGATGTTCCAGTGGCCTTCAGCTCCGACCCTGTGGTGGTGATGCTCCCAGAGGTGAAACCTCACAGGCCTCATTAACCAAACAAGGACTCACTCTGCCTTCAATTATATTTCATTAAAATCAGTCTAATATTTTCTTTCTGCTGAGCTGCACCCATCAACCGCATCACCACGCCGAAGGAACTGTGTCATGGATGAACCAGTATTCATACTTGTGTGTTGATTATTTGTGTACATGTATTCAGTGCTGATTGTTGCAGTGCTGTGCTGATGTGTTCAAATGTCATTATCACTGTCACTAATGCAATATTCTTCCCTCTGCACACTCTCTCCCTGTTGTTGATCTGCTTGCTTTGCATTTGTAAGTATGTTTCGATTTTTTCATTTAAGTTTTAGTCTCTTCCGGTAGATGTAGAGGTTTTCTGCGGAAAGCCGACAACCGCTTTTCCCTTGAAATGACCTCACTTCCTCCCAGCGGCTGCGCTTGAATCCCCTCCCCCCTCTACCTCTACCTCTACCTCACCTTCATCCCTCCTCCTTCCTCCCCTACACACACACTCTCTGATGTGTATTCCTTCCTCACAAGCAGACATCAACCTTCATTAATGAGGTCAGACCATGCCAACAAGCAATGACAAAGTTGCCTGGTCTTTAAGGACACGACTACATGCTTATCCGGAGCGCATGAGAATGATTTTAACTGCATATTGACGCTGCGTTCCACACATGAGTTGGAAAGTCGGGAATTCAGATTTCCTGTTTTGTATGAATCTCGCTTCAAGCCCAGTTTTCACTCTCAGCGGTTGGGATTTTATTTTGTTTGTTTCCGAGCTGGAAAACTGGAACCGACCTGGACCCCTGTAATCACAGTTTTCCTGCAGAGAATTCCAGACTTTCTGACTCTGAGTGGAGCCGTCAGTACAGATAATGTTGTTTAAATGGACTATAAAGACTTGGCCCCAGTGTTTCCTCTGTGTTATTGTGCAGCAGCGTGGTCCAGGAAAATGGTGAGCCCTCAGGTTTATGGGATTAATTGTGATGTACTCTAAAGCAGAGATACTCAGCTTACAGCCGGGCGCAGTGTGACCCATCATTTTCAAATTCACAATAAAAGTAAATTGATTGACACTGGCCGGTCCGGTGTACGAGCTTAAACCGTATGATGGACCCTTCCCTAAGTCCAGACCCTGGACGAAGACTTGCGAATCATGACCCAGAGCTTTGCGCAAATCCAATTTGGTGTTGATATGAATCATAGCAGAGAGCCTGCTGTGAGCTCGTCGCCCCGTCTGCCTCCTGACACGCTACTAACTTTCCTCCCAGAGACGACTCGGTGTGGAAGTGCTGCTGAGAACACCAGCCAGGCCGTAGAACTAGATCATAGAGAGCATCAGTGTATTTAACCATGGGGAACCAAAGTTACTGCAGCTGCAAATTACAGGACAAAGAATGGGTGTAATGCAAACATCTAACTTTTGAAACTGGTCCAGTATTGAGCGAGAACGCTGCAGCCAGCAGACAGGAAACCAGCTGAAATCTAATGACTCGGGGCGTTGGTGCACTCTCAGTTTACGTCCACTAAAAGTGTTTGTTTTGTCACTGACAGGCTCAGATTGTTAATAAAAGTGTCTGACAACATTATGGAAAGGATCCCCACAGAGAAAGACCATTTTTAAAAGGTCTATCTCTGTGGCTGTTGCTGGTTTAACAACAAAGGATCTTACTCTTTAACATAAAGGTCTATCTCTGTTGGGATCCTTTCTGTAATGTTGTCAGAGACTCATACTAACAATCTGAGCCTGTCAGTGACAAAAAGAGGCACTTTTATTAGACGTAACTTGACGGTGCAAACATGCCCTGAGCGGGTACATTCCAGCCTGTTCTGCCGCTCAGTGCTGGACCAGTTTCAAAAATTGTTGTCCCCATAAAGTCATGAAAACAGGGTCATTTGAAATGGCATTGCCCGGCCTCACAGCTTGTTGGATTCACAAACTTAAAGTCTTTGCTGGGACGCTGTGATCCTGTAGCCAGGGGTGTGCTCTCAGGGGGAGTTTCATGGAGACTGTACTGTCACTGAGTGGGAGGCGGCTGGTCGTCTCTCAGCCTGCTTCCAGCCGCCGAGCCACATGGCAGCAATGTGCAAAGAGCGTTGGCAGGCTTCCACGTCACAGCTGCAACAGTCGAGGCCCAGTCATCACAGTTCACACACTGTGCTTTCATTCGGCTGAGCTGCTCCGACACTGACCCTCACACATGCAGCGTGGACAGAGATGCCTGTAAGGCACCGTCTTTATCAGACTGCGTCATGAAATATTTGCCGTTTTTCTGGCCTTTGCTTGCGGCTGCCCACGATTTAGAAAAAACGGGCTAAATAAATGCCAAATAAGGATTTCCATTCTGGGTCAGAGGGTTTGGGGTTTATTCCAGATTAGCGTAATCTATACAGAGACATTCCTGGCTGGTGTTCAAGCACAGTACACAGTTAACAGTTTACATTACAGTGGCCTTATGGCAGCATGTTAACCTGTGGAGGTTATAATACTGACCTGAGGTCAGTGTAAGGTAGTGTTTTCCAGTACAGTATTACAGTTCTTACTCACTGCTTCTCCTTGCAGTCAATAAGCTTTTTGTCCTCCTCCCTCCGCTGCAGTTCCCCTCCATGTTTCCACCTCGACGGGCCTCACTGCCAAGTTATTTTTCTCACTTTCCCGTCTGTGTGTTTGTATTTTTCTTTCCTGCAGGAGAAGGAAGGCAGGCATCCTGCCCAGCCTGGAGGACCTGCTCTTCTACACCATCGCAGAGGGCCAGGAAAAAATCCCGGCACACAAATTCACCACAGTGAGTCCTCCGAGCAGCAACGGGTTTATGTTTCAGATGATTCATATCAAACAGAGTCATGTGAACGGGTTATCCGCCATACATGCCATATCTCAATAACACCCTGAGGGAATTTCTGTTGGTTTGGCACAAACGTCTTCTTAGACTCAACAATGAAATGATTAGAATTTGGTGGTTAAAGATCACTGTCACCTTGCATCCATTTTATTCTCGTGTAGGCGATATCTCAAAAACACCGCAAGGGGATTTCTTCAAATTTGGCACAAACGTTCACCTGGAATCAAAAATGAACTGATTGATCGAACTGATGAGTCATGTTTTCGGATTTTCCGTCCCTCCTTCCTCTTGTTGTGAACACAATACCTCAAGAACACCTTGAGGGAATTTCTGCTGGTTTGGCACAAACATCCACTTAGACTCAACGCTGAACTGATTTTAGATTTTAGAGGTCAAGGGTCAAGGGCATTTTGACCTTGCATCTGTCTTATTCTCGAGAACGCAATATCTCAAGGAACATCTTGCAGGAATGTCTTCAAATCTGGCACAAACATCCACTTTGTGTCATGGACAAACAAATTACAATATGGTGGTCAAAGGTAAAGGTCACTGTGGCGGCATCCGTCGCATTTTCACGAACACCTTTGAGGAACATCTTTAAATTTTGCATAAACATCCACTTGAATGCAACAATGAAATCATTAGAATTTGGTGGTTAAAGGTCAAGGTCAATGTGACCTTGCATCAGTTTTATACTTGTTAAAGGCGAGATCACAAGAACAGGCCGATGGAATTTCCTTAAATTTGGCACAAACATACACCTGGAATCAACAATGAACTGATAAGACTTTTATGGTCCATGTTATTGTGGAATGTGTTACCACAAGAATACCTAGAGGGAATTTCTTCAGATTTGGCGCAAACATCCACTTTGAGTCACGGATGAACTGATTAAAGGTTGAGGTCACTACAACCCCGTCCAATACACAATATCTCAAAAACACCTTAAAGGATTTTATTTTTTCAAATTTGGCACAAATGCCCACTTGGCCTCAACAGTGAGATGAGTAGACTTTAGTGGTCAAAGTTCACTGTGACCATAACTCCAGAATTATGTGCTAATCTTGACCAAATTTTGCACACATCTAATAAAATGAAATGATGAAGTGATGACATTTTATAGCCAAAAGTTCAAAGGTCAACTTCACTGTGACATCATAATGTTCTGCATAAAAGACTTTTCTGTCCATTACTCAGCGTAATATCTCAGGAACAGAAGGGGAGACATTTGGTCAGATACTGAACTGGTGACAACCACAAGGTGCTAATTCTCAAAACTTACAAATAAATAAAGGGACCCAGGCTGTAGGATTTACGGCAGATAAACAAACGTGAGTGTTGCGGGTCATTAAACAGCAGCTACTCCTTGTAGCTCTCTCTCTGGTTGAATTATGAGCAGGGTGACTCCTCTGGTTCGGCCCCTCAGCTCACGGCTCGTAGGCTTATTGATTTGTTGTCGGGCTGTCTTAATCATGATGTTCCCCCTCCTCTCCCCTCTGTGCAGGCTCTTAAAGCCACGGGGCTTCGCACGGGAGACCCCCGGCTGAAAGAATGTATGGAGATGCTGAAGGTGACCTTGAAGACGACCTCTGATGGAGCACTGGACCGACACCTCTTCAAAAAGTAAGTTTTGGATTACAGATATCGCAGGTGTTTGGAAGTTGTTTTTGGTCGGTTCCATTGTTATTACCAGCATCAATCTTTCATCAGAGTCTATCATCAGAATTGTTAATGGCGGTCAGAGTCCTCCGCACTCCCCCGCAGCAGAATAAGGTCACTGCACGACATTAATTATTCATCGCTCCTCAGTTTGTCATCTGCTTCTTGTTGAGGTTGGATTCAGTCAAGAGCACGACTGCTGGGGGGAAAACAGGACGCTGGAATAACTGTGATCAGTTTAGCTTTTATGAAACTCAGAAATGAAATCACGAACCCACACCAAAGGTCAAATCAATGTGTCTGTGAGCGTGCGGGAAAATAATGAACAGCTTGTCTTTGCTTCTGTTTAAAGGGCAACTGTTACACGTCTAACTGTCCGTTATTACAGCACTGAGACAGGAAGTGTCAGTATTAATCAGAGTTATAGTAGTCTAAGAACATTATACACAAGCTGCTAAAAAAACAAAACAACCGGGCTGCTGTGTCCTGCCAGAGGAAATGATGCCGGCTGACAGCTTGGCCGAGAGGTGGGGTATATGACGGCTCACCAGGGAGCTGTATCCTCGCCCAACAGACCCCAGCACCACCGCTCCTGGCTGGGATCCATCACATCCGCTCCTCCCCGGGCTTATTTATAGAGCAGGGGCTCACAGAGGGACGCACGTGAGCGGGCGGTGGAGTGTAGCGTGTTTTCTCCGCAGGGATCCCATGCTACAGGGATTAGACAGGGTTTGATGCAGTGAGATAGCTGAGCCACAAATCTGTCGGCTACCAGAGGAGCAGAGCTGCTACCGCACCGCCTTATTATGAGTCATACTGCTTGTGGTGCGCTCGGATAGAAATCTGGAATACCTGACAGGATTTGAGAGGGAGATTGGTGGAGGAAGGAGCGTGCTATAGACGTGTGTGTGTTTTATAGTGTCATCTCGTCATTATGACACGGGGAAACCAGGAAATATGCTGCTGCAGATTTCCATTGTGTGAATCTGAGCACAGATACAGTTCTTTATCCTCCTCTGCTCCACCCCTCCCTGCTGTAGACCCATTTTTATCTCTTTTAAGAGGGAATGGAGGCAATGAAATGGCTGCTCAGCTTTACAGTCAGACCCAGGTTATGTAATTTAAAGACTGTGTAGGGACCCCAGTGTGCAGAAATATTTAAATACAATAGGTGAAACTGCATGTGAGTAGCATGAAGTGGACATGACTGTGAAGAGGAGACTCGTCGGTACCCATAGACCCTGTTTTTATTCAGATACCTTGAGGTGAGAGGTCAAGGGACCCCCTTTGCCAAAATTTCGCTTTACTTCCACCCATCCATTTTCTTCCGCTTATCCAGGGCCAGGTCGCGGATCGCACCCCAGACGTCCCTCTCCCCAGCAACGTTTTCCAGCTCCTCCTGGAGGACCCCGAGGTGTTCCAAGGCCAAATGAGATATATAATCCCTCCAGCATGTTCTGGGTCTGCCCCGGGGCCTCCTACCAGTGGGACGTGCCCGGGACACCTCCAGTGGGAGGCGCCCAGGAGGATCCTGATCAGATGCCCGAACCCCCTCAACTGACCCCTTTGGACGCGAAGGAGCAGCAGCTCTACTCTGAGCTCCTCCCCCTATCTCTAAGGCTGAGCCCAGCCACCCCATGGAGGAAACTCATTTCCACCGCTTGTATCCACGATCTCGTTCTTTCAGTCACTACCCAGAGTTCATGACCATAGGTAAGGGTTGGGACATAGAAGGGCCAGTAAGTCGAAAGCTTTGGTTTCCGGCGCAGCGCCCACATCACTGCAGAAGCCGCAACGACCCACTGATCCATCTCACGCTCCGTTCTACCCTCACTTGTGAACAAGACCCAAAGATACTTGAACTCCCACTCTTGAGGCAGTAACTCTCCCCCCAACCCGGACCCGAACCCCTTCCTCCCCCCGGCTGCGCCTTGAGATCCTGTCCATGAAGGTCACAAACAGGATTGGTGACAACGGACAACCTTGGCCATACTTGAGAGCGTTTTTTTAGCCCCCTTCCCGACAAGCTACCATGGCATGGTTGCTGCACTGAATTCCTGACTTGTATCTTCACTCCTTTAAAACTCAGCCCGCTCCAGACTCTGAAAGGCTGCAGGGATCCTGGCCGAGGACGTCAGCGTCCCCTCAGAGTGGAAGAGGTTAAACAAAGGTGCAGAAATCCTCCCGGCGTGCTCATTTTGAAAAGTCACCAGGAGATTTTCGCCGTGGAAATAAAGGCAGTGAGCCAGAAAAGCAAACAGGCTCCAAAAGACAACACTGCTAATGACTTGATACTTGACTCCAGTAGCAGATGTCTCAGTGGCAGCTGGTGTGTGAAGAACGGGACCAGTTCAGCCAGCAAAGATTTACCACACTGAAGAGCGTAAAGCCAATGTGATAATTAGGTTGAGGCAAAGTCTGAAGTGTTAACTGTTGGGAGAATTAACCACCCAGCTCCCTGACTCCTGGCTCACTGTCGCCCTGTCTCCTGTCTCAGGTGTGTCCAGAGCAACATCGTCCTGCTCACCCAGGCCTTCAGGAAGAAGTTCGTCATCCCAGACTTCCAGCCCTTCTGCGCCCACATGGACGAGCTCTTTGAGAACGCCAAAAACATGTCAGGAGGGCAGGTGAGTGGCGGCGACAGACGACCGCACAAACACAAGCATCTCTGTCAATATTAGGCGATAACTGTAACAACCTTGGGGTGTGATGCTGCAGGTGGCCGACTACATTCCCCAGCTGGCCCGCTTCAGCCCGGACCTGTGGGCCGTCGCCCTGTGCACCGTGGACGGACAGAGGTCAGGTCCAAATGTTTATTCATGTCTGTTGAGCTGCTGTTCGCACCTCATCTGCAGTGATGAGAATAAAGTAGTGTCAACACACTTATGGTTACACTTGGTTGGTTGAACCCTTCCTCAGATATGTGTGTGTGTGTGTGTGTGTGTGTGTCTCAGGCACACTGTGGGCGACACCAAGGTTCCCTTCTGCCTGCAGTCCTGCGTGAAGCCGCTGAAATACGCCATCGCCGTTCACGACCACGGCACAGAGTACGTGCACCGCTTCATCGGCAAAGAGCCCAGCGGCCTGCGGTTCAACAAGCTCTTCCTGAACGAGGAAGGTGAGGAACACACACACACACACACACACACACACACACACACACACTGTGTTGTGACTCAGCCAGCTGTGGCTGAACTTTCTCTTCAACACTCACATACTCGCAGTAAGAGGATCCGTCTCCAGGCCTGGTTGCCATGGCGCTGTAGTAAATAGTTAATGAGAGGTTGCAGCAGAATAAAACAGAGCGGCCAGTGTGTAACAGAGACTCATCATAACCTGGATGAAGACAAGCTGCTGGCACGTGGCTGTGTACGAACCAGACGGGGCCGAGCAGCACAAAGACTCAGTGTTGAGGATGACGTGCGCAGCTCAGCCACAGACGTCTGAGACGCACCGAGGAGCTGTGAGCGTTCAGGCTGAAATCACCAAACCCACCAGACTCCATTTAAATGTTCAGCTGGAGCCTCAGGCACCAGATTGTTCCTGACAGGAAGCTGGTGTGAGAAAGTTTCCTGGTTTCCTGTCATTGTGATCTGACAGAGCAGATTACTCCCCGGCAGCGGAAATAATCCAGCTGTTTATTTTTAGATGATTTTTTTTCCAAACATTGTCCTGTTCTGTTTCATGAGAGGATTAAAACACACTGCACACACTGTGTTTAGTTTCTGTGTGTGTGTGTGTGTGTGTGTGTGTGTGTGTGCTGTCATGATGCTGTGCGGTCACACACCTCGTTAGGCTGATGTTCACTCAGTGGATTATTCTACAGTGTTTTGACCTCCGGTGTAAAAACGTTCCTGAACGTCCTGTCTTTACTTTTAGTATTTTATTTATTTATTTGCTTTCATGAATATGTGTTATTTCTAAATTAATTTGTGCTCTAAGTTTCCACTTTTCTGTTTCTATAAAAGGCTCCTCTTTTATTTTCTCCCTGATATACAACTTCACAAAGTCAAAATAAATACTACTACTACTACTAACAATAATAATAATGATAATAATGATAATATAAAATATAGTCAACTAATGCAAGTAATAATAACAATAATGATAATAATAATAATAATTATTCAAATATGATAATTAAATAAGATTAAAATTATAAAAATCTAATATACTAAAATCTATACTAAAAGTAATGATAATAATAATGATAATGATAATGATAATAACAATAATAATAGAATAAATATAAAATACTGGACATTTTTAAGATATATAAAAATATAAAATGATAAAATAAAAGTAATTATAATAATGAATTTCCCCTCAGGGGGATTAATAAAGTAAAATTAAAAAAAAAGTAACTCTATTAAATATAAGTAATATAATAGTAATAATTATAATTATAATAATAGTGATAAAATAAGAATAAAATTATAAAAATATAAAATACATAAAAGTAATACTAATAATAATGATAAGAGTGGTAATAATATAAAATATAAATAACCTAATAAAATGTAAAACTACAAAAAACAAATAATAATAATAACAATAATAGAAGAAATATAAAATAAAAAATTAAAAATATTTAAAAAAAATGAAAATATAAAATGATGAAATAAAGTAATGATAATGATAGTAATATAATAATAAAAATAACATAATAAAAATGTACAACTATGAATTATAAGTTATATAATAATAATAATAATAATAATAATAAAATAAAAATGAAATAATACAATATAAAATAATAAAACAAAAGTCATACTAATTGTCAATTAAATGAAATGAAACTGAATTAATAATTTATACATTAAAGTGTATAAAAATATATTTAGAAAAATAAAAAAATGTGTTTCCTCTCCTGCAGATAAGCCGCACAACCCCATGGTTAATGCTGGAGCTATTGTCTGTACCTCCCTCATCAAGGTAAGCTGCGTTTACACACCTCTCATGAATGCTTCACAACATTTGTTCAGAAACTGATCGGCTCAAACACAGACGTTTTTAGGTGATTTAAGAGTTTCAGAAAAGAGTTTTATGTTGTTAAAATGATTCCAGATTGTGAGTGGTTTTCATTTCCTGAACTTCTAACTGCAGCTAAAAAGTCGTGTCCTGACAGGAAGTGTATGAAACAGAATTATAATCGTCTGGAGAACGTGTTTCCTCCAGATTAGGGAATACGGGGGAGATTAAGGTTATAGATAATCACGCTGAAAGGGGATTTGGTCGAAAGCAGCATCGCTCGGATATCCAGCACACAGACAGTTTAGAGAATGGGCGGAGGTGGAGATGGAGACCAGCGTGGCCCACTGCTCTTTCCTCCGACCCTCACACACACTCTGTCAGACACACCAGAGCTCCAGCTGCTGATTTAAATTAAAACCCTGAGTGGCTGACCTGAGATCAGGAGGTGTCCCTGCAGGATGAGGAGCAGTTTAATTATGATGAATCCGACCTGCCTCTCCTCAGAAACTGTCTCTGGACACATTTAGAGTCCTTTAAGACCCGAGTGCAACAGCTGAACGACACTTTTCATTCACGTGTAAATGAAGCGATGTAGGATCTGCTGCATGTCACAGGACATAAACCAGGAGAGCAACACAGACACCGTCTCTCAGCAATCTCAGGGACTCGTTGAAAAGCTACAGCCAAATATATTTCAAGAGTTGCAGCCGGGGTAGGCAGGAATCTGGAAGAGCAAATAGTCCTCAGCCACCTCACAGTCCCTCCGCCTCACTCCCCACCGTTGTGGACTGCTTCCCTGGGAGGAAATAGACCTCAGCGCCAGGTCGAACGAAAGAACGTTTCACGATCCATCAGGATTCCGGTTGCTGCCCACTCTCCTCCTGGCAAGGTGCTCTGTAGCAGCAGGAGTGAGGTGGAAGATACAGTGCGATTCGAGGCTCTAGCTAATGTTAGCTAGAGGCCACAGCCGTGAGCCTTTAGCTTAAAGAAAGCTTTTATCTCCATCTCTGAGACACTGCTTCAAGAATCTGTAATTTTAATCAAGAAGAGTGTCTGTCTCATTTGGCTGTCATCGCCTGTCAGTGACATCATGTGTCAGAGTGGTGATTGTCTGCCAGAAGCTTCATAAAGCAACTTTTTATCCAGTTTTACGCCACATTTTTAGAAAACATGCTTCAGGTCTTGGTCGTTTTTCAACTAGATGTTTTAATTAGATGACGGATTTCAGTCATCGGACGTCTGGATCATAAGTCACCAGCTCAGCCCCTCCTCGCTCCGCTCTCTGTTTATCAGACCACAAATGAGACAGTAGCCCCTTTTACACTGCCAGATTTTCGGCGAATGTTGGGCCGTTTTGCCGGCAAGCTGCGAGTGTTTAGACACACAGAGCCGGATTGGCGAGTTGATCCGAGGTGCCCAATTTTCTGCCTCGTAGGGTAGACATATTGGCGGAACCCTTTTAGTTTAAACAGACCAAGGCGACCTTCCACAACAGGAGGAACTGTTGAAGACTTGTGGGAGGAGCTGTTGATGACGCCGCATGTGCGAGCCACTGGCGGTGGATAAACAGGAAACAGCTGATAGCAGGAGTTAGCGAGCAGCTAGTAGCAAGAGGGAAACACAAACCTGATAGACACTGTAAAGATGAGCAACTGGGGAGACAAGGAATTGCGCGCCCTCCTTGTCCTTGCAAACGAAGAGGCCATTAACCGTCAGATGACGGGGACGGTGAAGAACGGGCCGACTTATGAGAGAATCGCCGAAGGACTGACCAGCCGCGGCTTCCCTCCCACGTCACTGTTTACGTCACACGCTGAGCTACACGTTTTGTTACTTGCTCACGCCCCCCATTGCCCCGAAAAAGGCGCATTCTGTATAAACAAAAGTAGGTAGGCGGCATTTTGCTGCACTCCCCGATTTTGTTTTTATACTGCCAATGCTGAAAAAACACTGATTGGGCTTTCCTGCAGATTTGCACAATTCCTGTTTAAAAAGGGCTAAAAAGTAGCGAGCTAGCCACCCCACAGTCCCTCAGCCTCACTCTCCGCCGCTGTGGGCTGCTTCCCCAGGACATTCGGTCAGCAGCTTTAGTGGCTCAAATTTGACCAGTGTCAGGTCTATTCTGTGTAACTGCAGCAACAGAAAGTTTTCTGAACCGGCGGGAGGTGGTCTGCAGCGGCGGGGAGTGAGGCGGAAAGCACACAGTGATTCGAGAGTCGAGCTAACGTTGGCAACATAAACATGAACTTGTAGCTGCAGCTGTGAGCCTTTCGGAGGTGCAGGAGTCAAGTTTTGCCCAGTGACGCCAGAATCAAACTGCCTACCCCAGCTTCAATAACAGATGTTAGCCTGTTAGCTTTTCATTTATGCTCAGGAATCCATACAATCCTGTTGTTGTCCTTGTTTTTGATTTGTAGTGACACAATGAGGTGTTGATTAGTTAACCCAACTCAAGTCCAAACGCCTCAGAACAGCTGTTGACATCATCCTTTGTTGTGTTCACATCATTTGGGAATGATTGTCATTGTGTGATCTGAAAACAGTTCTCCTGTTGGTCCGATCCAACCAATCCCTGTTTAGGTCTCAGTAGCTGCAGATTGATTGTATCCATTGATCGGAATAATAAAACCAGGTTGTGTGCATGCATGCGTCCTCCCCTCCTCCTCCCTTCCCCTCCTCCTCCTCCTCCTCCTCCTCCTCCTCCTCCTCCTCCCCTCTCTGACTCTCGCTCTAAACTTCAAATACACTCATGTGCAATGTACCTTTTCAAGGCTCGTTGTGTGGTTTTATGTGTTGTTGCATATTTTACAGCATTAGGATCTTTGGGAAATTATGACCACAGCAACAGGTCAATGACGTTGGTAATTTTTTCCTTTTTTAATTATTTTCCCCCTCTTCTTTGGTCTGGATTTGTGACAAGCTTTTAGCCTTCACATGGCTGTTTATGAATGTTTCAATGTGGCTTTTATACTCTTCACCTGCATTCTCCCAAACTGTTTATACATTATAAACAGTACAGCTCTGGCTGAATTCAAACACTGGTTTTATATCATACTCCATTTCTTTCTGCAGAGGAGGTTGTTTTTTGATTTCTGTGGTTTTCATTTATATGCTGAGATTACATTTTGTCAGCGCAGATAGATTTAACTCTCGTCAGCGTAGGTCAGAGAATCAGTTTTTGTCTGTTGGCCTCAGTGGTTAATAAAACCCACAATGTGTACTCACACTGCCAGCTGCACGACAAACAGGCCTGCACTCTTACTGATGAGTGTTTACCATTTATCTTGATATTGTATTAAAGAGGTGATCCAGTGATTTAGTATCGGACAACTTTATAACACGTTGAAGCAACAGACGTAGACTTTAAGTCCAAGGATCAGTAGCTATGTTTCCATCCAAAAGTGATTCCAATCATTGGCAAATGCGCATTAAAAGAAATACGAATCCTGTGATTTTTCCGCAAACAAAACAAGTCTCGCATTCTTCTTCTTCTACGTTTTCTGGCGGTTGGCAACCAGCTTGTAAATGCGTTACCGCCTTCCCGACCCGAGTGTGAATATCACCATGGAGAGAGGTGCGCTACGTCAGACTTAATTCGAACATAACTGTTTCCATCCCCCGTTTTGCGAATCAACATTTTTTCGAATCAACCAAAACCCAGCTAAAGCGAGCGTATTTTAGTTTGTGCAAATCAGGGGATTTTAATTTGAATTTTGGCGTTTCCATCATAATTTTCTGATGCGACACTTCTAGATGCGCATCTAAACAGGCTGATGGAAACATGGCCAATGAAACCCCTAAAACTCATCTCTGTCCATCAAAACAACATGTTTTTAATTTTGTATTCGTCAAAAACTCCCAGCATGTCTTAAAATGACTTCCATGTATTGGCTGATTTATAGTTTTACATAGGCGCTACGCTCCAAAATGCTAGGTTTGCTTGATTCACAACACCATAAAACATAAAACATGTCTTAATAGTGACAATATTAAACTAAAGCACAAATTTCAGCTCCGTTATAACTCACAAGACTCACAAACAGATTAATTGTCTTATACACGACATGTTTCCCCACAAATACAACATGCTAACGTTATTAGCACAAGCCTATGACATTTTCAGTTGCATAAATTAGCCCAGCGGCTAGCGGACTTTTCCTCTACTCATATGAAGCCAGGATCAATCACAAACATAAATGCCATTTATGTGGAGGCTTTAATGTCTTCACAATTTATTGTTTCTTATAAGTGAAATTAAATAAAAGCTTCGTTTCCACTGAGGGAAATGGTTTCAGCTTACAGAGATATACAAAGGCACGACACGTAGCTACAGTCATTGGGAGGTGCACGTCCGGCTGTGGTGGAGGGTGGGCATCATCAAAGAGCCTACACTTTAGGTATGGCGTAGCTTCAACGCATAAGTATAAACCCAAGTTAACCCTACTCATTTGCCTCATTTAAAATCTTAACTCAGGGCTGTCTTGACATGATTTTAAGCTAACGTGGAGGTAGAGGAAGAACAGATCTTTCAGTGAAAGTAGTAATAACTTTGCCTTTGTGTGGTTGTCTGTTGACGAGCTGCAGCGTGATGCGTCCAGTGTGTGCGAGGGCAAGGTTAAAAACTTGACTGTCACTTTCTTAATAGATATAGGATTCATACTTCCCGGTCAGTAGGTGTCGCGCTCACACTCGCCCGCTCTCGCTCCACTCTTCATTTCTACAGGTTGCCAGGTTCGTAAACGACAGACAGCAATGTCAAGAGTCTTTTGTGGTATAGTTTTTAAAAATGATAATTATAAATCATGAATCCTCTCTTGTGTGCGCCCTGTACAATCCCCGTAAAGCATTTTTAGCACTACTCGTCACTAATGCTAATGTAATTAGTCAACTGGGATCCTTTGTCGTGGTGGACACACGAATTCCCTGATTCAACAACGTCCTGTATACACAAAAACACCAAAATGTTCTTGATATTAAAACGCCAAATATATTCCTCTGATTTAATTTCCCACCAATAATAATAATAATAATAACATGATAGTTCGGCTGTACTAGATATTTGATATATTCAGTAGATATATCTTTTTACGACACTATTTTACAACAAGCCGCAAAAAACTAACATTACCGTCCCAAAAACGCCGTTTCTAGAGTATTAGGTAAAATATCTGAAATTAGCCGACATTTTAACTTTTAGTTCATTTAGGTGCAGTGTAATTACCAGTTCGGCTTTACTAGATATTAGATATATTCAGCAGATATCTTTTTACAACCCTGCTGCGTTAGTTAGCAAACATTAGCTTACCTGTGCAGAAGGAAAGCGGCAACCTCTGCGTGGCTTTTTAGCCCTTTTTCTGCCTTCAGCTGACACCAGCGATCAAAAGCTGAACTGATGTTGATACTGGTTTTGCTTCTCTGTTGGTCGGCTAGAATTTGCGACGGATAGCGCTGGGACGACGCCATACCTCTGCAGCCAACGTAACGTAACCAACGTAACCAAATCAAAATATTCTGGACCCGTCAAAATTTCTAAAACAATTATTTCTTTACTGTACTTATTTTTTTCAGGAAAATATAGACTTTAATTCTACACCTTTCTAGATGTTCTATGGATGTATTATTTTTAAAAATATTCGTTCTGATGAAACAGCTATACATATGACCTTTAAATAGCTCCAAAAAATCACTTAAAAACACTGGATCCTACGTTTCCCATAATGCATCTTAAAACACCTCCTTGTCCGACTGCCTCTGCCTCGTGAAATTCCACTTTTTATAAATGCTGCACACCCAGAGAAGGTCGTGTGACGTGTCGATCATGTGGCTCGCAGTGTGAACACACCTTAAACTAACTCACCTGCTTCCTTCGACAAACACACCTGTACACTCTGATCAGCAGCTACTAAGCTAACGTAGAGTCGTCAGTTTACTTTGTTTCCTTTGAAATTTTCTACGGTAGTTTTTTTTTTTTTCTTTGACAGAAACTGAGGGAATTAACAGTTTTGTTTCACCTCCTCATCTCCAGCTAGTCTCCCACCTCTAATCTTAATTCATCTGATGCCATGACTGGTTTGATTGGTCACATAACTGATCAACTCGTAGTGTCAAATCAATAGTGATGTAAATTTACACTGTTTCCTGTCCTAGTTTAATGTGGATGATGATAGTGCTAATGTCATGACATGGGTTACTGTTAGTGTCAGTGGCACATTGATGTCTTCTTACATACAATTTAAAAAGCTTTTAATAATGTGATTGTGTTTGTGTTTCAGCAAGGGGCGAGCAACGCTGAGAAATTTGACTATGTGAGTATTATATCAATCAATCAATCAATTAATTTTTTTTATAAAGCCCAATATCACAAATCACAATTTGCCTCACAGGGCTTTACAGCATACAACATCCCTCTGTCCTTTGGACCCTCACAGCTGATCAGGAAAAACTCCCCAAAAAAAAACCTTTAACGGGATAGCATGTTTTTATTTGTGGTTAAAGGCGTGTGTACAAACTGAAGTAAATGTCTGATTTATAAAATGTCAGAGGAAAAACAAAAATCTGACACAATTCCCAAAGAACATTTTTACGTATTTTAATCTAATTTAATTTTTGTATTTTTTTTTTTAATAAATTGTGAATAAATTACATTTATTTACAAATAAATATTAATAAAGATATTTTTTCTAAACATTTACAGCTTTTTAACAGATATTTTATAATTCAGGTTTTTTTTGTAAATTGTGGAATTTGTGTATTTATTTGCAAAATATTTCTGTGGGTTTAAAAATTAAAATAAAAATATTTAATGTTTAACCCACAAAATATTTTGCAAATAAATACACAAATGTAAAAAAAATAAAAAAAATAATTCATTGTGCGTAAAATACCGATCTGCAAGTGTAAAATTGAGATTCACAATTAATTAAAATTTGTAATTAAAATGTGTTTTTTTTTTTTTTAACCCATAGGAATATTTTGCAAATACAACAGACCTCCTAATACACAAATTCCACATTTTATTATATATTTTTTTAAATTTGTGGACTTTGTATATTTGATCTGATTGAAAAATAATTTAGTGGGTTTAAAAGTATTTTTTTGTTTTTGTGGAAGGTGTTTTAATTTACAGATTTGAAATTAGCTATAGAGACCAAACCTGTTTTTTGTACCAGGCTGTGAACATGTTTATTTCATTTTTAACATGGGAGTCGATGGAGATTGACTCGCTCTTAGAGCCACCCCCAAGTGGACATAAGAGAGGAACTGCAGTTTGTGGCACACAAACTGTGCTGTCACAGAGCTGATGTAAACGAGGTTTATTATTCAGTGTAAATGTGCTGCTCTGCTCTGCAGGTCATGAACTTCATGAACAAACTGGCAGGAAACGAGTACGTGGGCTTCAGCAACGCCACGTGAGTACGACACAGAAACACACATCACACTCCTCGACGTCTCACTGATTTATTATCCACGCTGAACGGTGAAACAAACGATAAAAGACGTCTTGGAGACGAGAGCGCAGAGGAAACAGCTCCGTCAGGACCTTTGCGGTTTTATATAAGCTGAGCTGAGTCATGCTGCCTCAGAAACAAACGTCTTCTGTGTGTGTGTGTGTGTGTGTGTGTGTGTGTGTGTGTGTGTCCCAGTTTCCAGTCAGAGCGAGAGTCTGGAGACAGAAACTTTGCCATCGGCTACTACCTGAAGGAGAAGAAGGTGAGGTCAAAGGTCACCTGCAGCTCAGAGCCATGTCTTCTCTCTGAGCGCACACGGGTCACAGAATTCACTCTTACTGCAACGTGAATCTTTAATGTTTTACATTTTAAATTCTTCTTCCTGTTGCCGTGTACAGACTATATAATGTAATGTCGACATGGTTTGTGAGTTCGCAGCAGGTGCGTTTTCTGACGTGTTGACAGTGTCATTTCTCTTGCAGTGTTTTCCAGAGGGGACGGACATGACCTCCATCCTTGACTTCTACTTCCAGGTAAATGGAGCTCAAGCAAAACAAAGTAAAAGTACTTGGAGAACTTTTATAGCAGCTATTTCACCTGACGTGAATCCCTTTAGGCACGTCACGCAGTTGAGGAAGTTGGTTTGCAGCCGGGATTTTATTTCAGTGATGCAGTTGGTGAGGGCAGAGTGAGTGGCGGGAGGGATGGCTTTGGTGGAGATGTACAGCTGAATGTCGTCGGCGAAGAAGTGTAGCTGAAGTCCATGACGGCGGATTATGTGACTGAGGGGGGAGAATGTAGAGGATGAAGAGGAGGGGGCCGAGGACTGAACCTTGGAGGACACCTTGGCAGAAGGGAGCAGTGGGGGATTTGTTAATGCTGATGAACTGTTGTCTGTCTGAGAGGTAGGATGTGAGCCAGGACAGAGCAGGAGGTGATGTTAAGAGTGGTCTCAAGGCGGGAGAGAAGAATGGAGTGGTTGATGGTGTCGAATGCTGCGCTCAGGTCGAGTAGAATGAGTACGATGAGTTTACCGACGACATGTTCTGTAGGAATTATTATTTATCTGGGATTTAATTAGCTGATTCTTAACTGAAACATAACTGCTAATATCTGGTCTCCTCCACCAGCTGTGCTCCATCGAGGTCACCTGCGAGAGCGCCAGCGTCATGGCGGCTACCCTGGCCAACGGCGGCTTCTGTCCGATCACAGGAGAGCGCGTGCTGAGCCCTGAGTCTGTGCGAAACACTCTGAGTCTGATGCATTCCTGTGGCATGTACGACTTCTCCGGACAGTTTGCTTTCCACGTCAGTACCTCGTCCATCACACGTCACTTACACCGCTCCTCCTGAATCGTGAGCATGTCTTCAACACATCCTCCTTCTTCTTCTTCTTTTGCTGTCTCAGGTCGGTCTGCCGGCTAAATCCGGGGTCGCCGGGGGGATTCTGCTGGTTGTTCCAAACGTGATGGGCGTCATGTGTTGGTCTCCTCCGCTCGACAAGCTGGGGAACAGCGTCAGAGGCATCCAGTTCTGCACGGTAACCTGCGCCTTTACTTTATACATGTTTGTTCTCAGCGTTTTATATCTACGCAGGGACTGGGTCCTCTACTACAGAGATCACCATGTTGCACCGCCATGTTTCTACAGTAGCCCAGAACGGACAAACCAAACACTGACTCTAGCTAGGGGGAAAAATATATTCATAATTATCATTACTATATATTTAAAATTATGTTACATAATTATTATTATTTTAAGCTCCTTGTTTTTAACTTTTTTTTCTAATTTTCTTTTTTTTATTTACTAAGTTCTTGCTAATTTTTTGGGAAAACGTCATTTTATGTATAATCACAAACAGCATTAAAAGCTGATGTAAGTTTAGGTCAACATGATTTATTTATTTATTAATATAAATAATATTATTATAAAAATACAAGGAAAAAGAGTCACCAAAGAATTCCTAATTTGATTTAAAAAAAAAATTTCATAAAAGTTTGATGAGAAGCTTCTCAAAAAAATAAAATTACAGGTAAAAAAAACCCCAGTGTGTGTCATTTTAAATGTTTTTAACTCTCTTTCAGGACCTGGTTTCTCTCTTTAACTTCCACAACTACGACAACCTGCGACACTTTGCTAAGAAGCTGGATCCTCGCAGGGAGGGCGGAGACCAGAGGGTGAGTCCCTGCAGCTGTTCTTCCTCTCAGCATCTTTAGCCCTTGAGGGTCTTGGGCTATTTTGGCCATTTTGTATACTTTTGATTTTTGCCTTTATATACCACATGAAAAAATGTTTGTCATGCCAATGTTTGATATCTTTTTTTTTTCAGCACAACCGTAGCTATATGACCAGAAAATTATTCTTCCACTCTGACATACTATATTAACCAGGGTATGAAATTAACAAAATATTTTGGGGGCAATTTTGGCCCCCACGGTCTAAAAAATGGGGCCATTTTCAAAATGTTTGGGGGCCATCAAAAAATTGTAATTATGTTCTAACAATAAACACATGAAAAGCAAAACCAACTAAGATAGTGTCTTCACTCTTCAGTAGAAACCACTATAAATGAAACATAATGGGTTACATAAAGTTATGGTTGCAAAATATCACTCAGATTTCCTATAATTCAACCAGTTTAAATGTGATGATTTAACCATTAATCTACTGATAGCAGTACTAATGTTTCACCACATTACAGTTACTTTTACTGTTAAAAAGGCCAAATTACTATAAATTCCTTAGATGCAATCCTGGAAGTAAGTTAATTTAAAATTTAACATTCATTCTACCTTAATTTTTCATTAATTTGTCATTGTGTCGACACAGATCACCCAAGAAATGGTTAGTTTAAACTTATGGTACAGCAAAGCCCCCTCCCCTTCTGTGTCAGATTACTCTCACGTAATCAGTGCAATCTCGTTGATTATGTCTGGAAAATGAGTTGTAGATGCAACGGTAAATTAATTTAATGAAAATAAAATTATACTTTAATGTCAGATTGTAATACTGTTAAAAATATAAATACATATATTTGTTTCGAAAACTTGGGGGCAATTTTGGCCCCCGGAAAACATGGCTTTTGGGGGCATTCTTGGATAAACTGCGGGCCAAATGGCCCGTGGCCCTTGCTAATTTCTGACACTGATATTAACATACTAGACCCAAAAACACTCAAAAACACAAAATCGCATTTGAAAAATAAATCAATTTCTTTACTAGACAAAATTCAAACATGCTCAATGAAAAAATTCAAAGGCAGAAAATGTTAAACAGAAGTTGTAAATGTGTACATACAAAAGTATAACTGAGATAAAATTAAGCTATATACAACTATTCCCAACAAAAACCAGGTGAAGACAGATGTTTTTTGTTTTTTGTTTTTTTCATTTTGGCCACGATTAGACAGAGAGCTATATAACACTGACAGACTGTGAGGGGTTCCTAAATAGTGCACAAGTAACATATAAATGTCAAATTGAGATAAAATCAAACTATATACAACAATAACAACTTAAAGCAAGGCATCTTTTTGTTGATGTTTTTTTAACATGTGCCACTCCTCAAAACAGTTCCTGTCAACAATGACACAGAGGGGCACATCACAGGACTTGCATCGCCATGGCGTCAGGTTCCTCTTTTTGTCCACCTGGTGGCAGCGTTGGCATACCCTGCGGCCTTGAGTGGCTTTCTGGCTGGCATCAGTGACAGTGGCGATGGCAACAGGAACATGCTGATTGCTCCTGTTGATCGGAGTCCCCGTCTTGTCCACGCCACACAGCTCAGACACCAGCTGGGTGAGAAAGTTCTTGTGAGTCATGGGCTGCACCTGTTGTTTCTTGCTCATCTCACAATGCATGATGTATGCATTTGTTGCTGCAATGTCCACAAAGTGCAAAAAGAGCGTCTGGTACCAGCGAGCAGTTTTGCGGTGGGTGGAGTAATACTGGATCAGCTGGTCGGAAAGATCAACCCCACCCATGCACTTGTTGTAGGCCATGACAGGGGTGGGGCAGGGAATCTCCTTCACTGCCCAGCGTCCATCTTCATCCTTTGCTCTCCTCTGGACCACCTCACCAGAAAATGCTGGATGGATTGTGGAGCACACAGACACCTCCCGCGTGTCCATCCACTTCACAAACAGCAGGGGGCCCTCTCTGATCCACCTCACAGCACCTCTCTCAGACTTTGGGGTGAGGGCATTTGCTCTTCCACGGGGACACCCTTTCCTGTTGTCCCTGTAGGTACCGCACGCACCATACTTCATGCTGGCCAGGTCGAGGAACAGCTTGGGACTGGTGTAGAAGTTGTCCATATAAATATGGTATCCAGTCCCAAGATATGACGGCTGAATGAGGTCCATCACAGCGTCATACGACAGTCCATGCACACTGGCCGAGCTGGACTTCCCACCGTACACACTGAAGTTGACAGTGTAGCCATTGCTTGACTCAGCCAACACAAAGAGCTTGATCCCCCATTTTGTTGGCTTGTCCTTCATGTACTGGGTCAGGCCAGTTTTTGCCTTGGTTGCCACCATTCGCTCGTCGACAGCCAATTCCTTCCCTGGGTGGTAATGAGCCTGGCACGCAGTGCGGATCTCATCCATGAGGGGTTTTGCCCTGAAGAGCTTGTCATGATCAGGTGTTTCCTTCTTCATGTCATTCATGACATCCTCCTCTGGATCGCTGGGGTGGATGTTCCACATCAGGGACCTGAACCTGTCTCTCGTCATGACCATGGCTGGAAACGGCACAGACAGGATGTGCTTTTGTCTCCAGTAGTCCTGGAGACATGGCAGTGACACCAATGCCATGTACATGAGAAGGCCAAAGAATTTATAGAGCTCCTCAACCTCGACGTCAGCCCAGCTGTACTTCTTCCCCATTTCCTGCTGTATTGCTGCATATTTGTTGGTGTTCCTGCAGAGTGTCCTCACGGTGGCAGTGGAGAAGAACAGCTGAAACAGATCTTTCGGTGTGTATACCGAGTGCATGTCCACCTGGACTCCTGGTGGTCTGTGGGGCATGAACCTGCTGACTCCTGGAGCAGTATCAGGGTCACTCTCTGTTCTCCAGGCCTCAGGGCTGTGGTGTGGCTGGGATGACCGGTCACATGGAGATCTAGACCGGCATCTATTCTCCCTGCCACGCGGACGCCCCCTGCCTCTGCCTGTTGCTGGGGCTGTAGATGTCCCAGGCTGCTCATCATCTCTGTATATGTACATGACAATAACACAATGTAAAAAGTTGAGTTCAGTGTAATTTGCACATTTTAAAAAAATGTCAAATTGAGATAAAATCAAACTATAAACAACAATAACATAACTATTTACTATTAAAATATTAATATTTTCCCGCGGTAAAATATATTTTATTTGAGGTGTGTGTGTCACAAAATGACACAGCACACGTTTACAAAGAGAGTAATAAGAAAAACAAAAGCACTAAATGTCGATAAGCAGTTTGACTCACCTCTTGTCGTCCGCCACAAAGGACGGATCCTCAGCTTCATCGTCACAGTCACTCTCCGACTCCGACGGTGAAACGCACATTTCGTCCTCCTGCTCCTCCGGTTCGAAGAACAAGTCCACGGCTTGTCTTACATTCAGTGTCCGCAACATCCTCTGCTCCTCACGAATAAACCCTAAACCCTGAAACAACTCCAAATCTTCCAAAAAAACTCTCTCAAACACGCTCACTGCTCTATCGCCTGCCTCTCTCATCCGCCTCTTCTTCTTCTTTGGTTTCGGCAGACTAGACGCATCTAAGGCGTATTGCTGCCCTCTGCTGTTTCCATGCGATTTCTTCTAGTGTTTAATCATATTCTGTTGTTATTCCATTGTAGTGTAGATACTGCAGCAGCTTCTTCATCTTGTTCCAGTCTTCCATATTCAGCAGTGTGTTCATGTTAAAAACAGCCTCTCCAGCTGCTCCCAGTTCTCTGAACAGTTTCCTCCTTTGAGATGAGTATTTCTTCCGTCCGGGTGCTTCCCAGTCAGGGCCGCAACCAAAGCAATTATTGCTTTTCCCTATGTTGTTTTGTATATTATAAAATATCCTGCCTTTGCTTTCCTTATCCCATGAGTTCTGCCACATTTCCCTGTATGCCCACATGTGCTGTACCCAGATGAACCCCACCTCACACCCCATTTTGTTAATTCTATACAATATTAGGCACATTTCTGTTATTAAGTCAGGTCTGGACTTTGAACGTGCCTCTTTTATAGTCTGTATAGTTGCTGCTGAATCACTGCATATGACTGTATAACTTGGTTTATTGTCCTCCACCCACTGAAGAGGCTTCAAAACTGCCATCATCTCTGCTGTGTATACTGCTGTGTGATCTGATATCCTATGGCCTTTTCTTACTTCTAACTGGGGGGTTACTATGCCAATTGCCACCCTCCCGCTTTCTGGTTCTTTTGACCCATCTGTATATATCTGTAAATGTGACCTCCATTTTTGCTGCAAGTGCTTTTGAATTTTATTAACGATGTTTTCGTCCTTTTCCCTCTTCTTACTATTTAAAAATCTTATATCAATCTCAGGTTCTGTAAAAAGCCATGGATGAACAGCTGACCAGCAGACTGGAGGAGATACTTTCTTCTCCAGAATGCCTGTTTTTCCTGCATTATCTTTTAGCTTGACTCCAAAATTAACTTTAATTCTTCTTTTCCTCCCCCCAATTTGCTTACACAATATCCAGTGCTTTCAGTGTTGTGTGTGCTGCTGACCCATATACTACACACCCATAGTCTATACAAGATCGAATCATTGCTCTGTAGATCATCAGCATGGTTTCTCTGTCAGCCCCCCAATCAGTTCCTGCCAGACATCTTAAAACATTTATTACTTTTTCACATTTAAGCGCAGTTTTCTCTACATGTGTTTTCCATGTCGCTCTTTCATCCATCCACATTCCGAGATACTTAAAACTCTGAACCCTTTCTAGAGTATGACTACTGATCATCAAACCTTTATCTGGCATTTTCTTTTTATATCCAAACACCATGAACTTTGTTTTGTCTATAGAGATTTTAAATCCCCATTTTTTAGTCAAATCAACCACTTTATCCAGGCCTTATTGCATTTTATTGAAGATATGACTGAGATTCCTTCCTCGCTTCCACATAGCTCCGTCATCTGCAAATAATGACAAACCTAGATCCTTGCTCACTGTACTAAATATGCCATTGATTAAAATGTTAAAGAGCACAGGGCTGATCACACTTCCCTGGGGCGTGCCATTCTCCACTTCCACCTCTTCAGATAACACACTACCAGCTTTGACCTGTATTGTCCTGTTGCATAAAAAACCCTTAATCCAATTAAAAAGTCTTCCTCTTACACCTTCATCATGTAAAGTGATTAATAGTCCTTCTCTCCATAACATATCATATGCTTTTTCGATGTCAATGAACACTGCTACAACTGCTTCTTTGTTTGCTATTGCTCTCTTTATATCTAAATCCAAGTTCATGACTGAGTCCATTGTTGAACGACCCTTCCTAAACCCATTCTGGCAACATCCTCTACTCCTCACGAATAAACTCTAAATCCTAAAACAACTCCGAATCTTCCCAATAACTCTCTCAAACTATCGCTCACTACTCTATCGCCTGCCTCTCTCATCCGCCTCACTCTCACTTTTTATTTCAACTTTAAACTATCATATTTCCGTTTTTACTTGGTGTATCAACATAAAACAGAAACTGTCATGGAGTTTCAAGTCCGCACTTTCCAGAGAAGTTGACGGTAGCGCTCTACGGGGTTTCGTTGTCGTGCAGTGACGTCATAAACTAGTCACATGATTTGATCACGCCGGCGTGATCATTTCCTCCTGCAGCTCATAAACCCTGTGACATCATCACGTTCACACACTGCACTCTAATGTTCCTCTCATTTATTTATCAGCGTGAAACGTCACGGTGTAACAGTGCGTGCGTCACATCCTGTCGCTCTGTGTTCTCTGGATGCTGCGTGACCTTGTGTCTGCTCACATTTTGGCCCACAGTGCCACCCGGTGGACGATCACTGTAACCTCACCTCATTGTGTAACTTGAATGTGCTTGTTGTGTTTCAGGTGAAGTCTGTCATCAACCTGCTGTTTGCTGCGTACACCGGAGACGTCTCAGCCCTGAGGAGGTGACTCTTCGCTCCACATCCACACTGACGTCTTTCTGTAGTCGTCTGATCAGTGGACGGTTTTATGAGCTGTGTTTTGTGTGCTCTTTGTCCAGGTTTGCGTTGTCCTCCATGGACATGGAGCAGAGAGACTACGACTCCAGGACGGCCCTGCATGTGGCGGCTGCTGAAGGTAAAACTCTGAGGAGGTGACGTCGTTAAGGTATTGATTGTCTTTCTCATTATTGCGGAGCTGACAGGTGTGTGTGTGTGTGTGTGTGTGTTTCAGGGCACGCTGAGGTGGTCCGCTTCCTGCTGGAGGCCTGTAAAGTCAACCCAGTTCCCAGAGACAGGTGAGCATCAGAAAACTTCATCTAAACATTAAAAAAAGCGACTTGATGAAACAACTGATCAATGAAACTAAGCTTTGGTAGCTGATCGATCAGGCACATTAAATGTCTGATGTCGCATTGGACCTCCGACACCGCTCTGACCCTCCTCTGTTCACTGCAGGTGGGGGAACACACCGATGGACGAAGCCGTCCACTTCGGCCACCACGACGTGGTGACCATCCTCCGCGATTACCACACCCAGTACAGCCCTCAGGAAAACGTGGACAACAAGCAGAACGCAGAGAAGAACCTGGACGGTCTGCTCTGAGGGAAACGAGCTGAAGACGAGAGGCTGGACGGCTGTGAGAAAACGTCTTAAATGTGGATCAGAGAGGAAAACACTTCAAACTGTACAGTGGAAACAATCCCTTAACTTAAACCGTACACGCAGGGCAGCCGCCACCCCGCCTCATGCCGGTAGATGTCGTTGGTTTTTTGTATATTAATGTACTTTTTATTTCAGTTCTCCTTCTGTATCTCGTCATCAGCTCTGTAGCTTTGTAGGAAGCAACCAGCCGCCACGTTGAATGCTGGGTAAATTCAGCTGCGGCTGGTAGGTCAACGGACTCCATGACAACAGGAAGTAGCAGGCGTTTGGTACCCCGGGTTTGTCACTTCATCATCACAGCGTGGTGGAATGTATCTTCCCCCAAACACTTCAGTGTGTGTGTGATACTTATTTATCTACTGAAGATAAAGTGTACAGTCATGTAGCGTGTGTGTGTGTGTGTGTGTGTGTGTGTGTGTGAGTCGAGGATACATTAGTGTAAATATATACAGGTGTATAGTTGTCTTTCTGTAGTCGAGGACGTAGATTTCACTCTGGAAACTGTCAGTATTTCAATTTAAACACGACATTTAGATGAATTTAAAACATTAAATACGAGTTAAAGTTTTTTTTGTTTTGCTTTTAAATGACTGTTTTTGTTGTCACCTCCCCAAAAACTGTTTTTTTTTTTTTTACAGTTTAACTGTATTATTTGATTTTATTTTTTGTAACCTGAGGAAATAATGTCGAAGTTCGCCAAAGTTCAGGTTGTTTGTTGAAAGAGTTTCCAAATATCATAAATGACACTGCCAGCGCTGACAGAAGCTTGAATACTGTAAACGTCCAACAATTGAAGTTTGTTTTGTGTGTTTGTGTTTGCACTCAACAACAGGAAAATCACCCCTCGGCCATCAGCTGCTAAAAACCACAGAACTTTATTACACTGAAGATCACAACATTTCCAAAAAGACCAAATGTATGAGATTAAATTTGTGAAAAATTTGGAATATTTCAGTTTTCGTCTCACATCGCATACTTCTGTTTGTACGCTTCAAAGTAGTGCACTATACTTCTTGCATGGTGTTGCCTCAGTTCGCGCCAGCAAAGTTTTAACCGCCTCTTCTTCATCTTCTTTTTGAAACGGCGAATTGCAAACAGACACTGGAGCATTATCGCCAACATTTGACCGCTATATTAGCCCACATGTAAACGAAATAACATTTGGCCGCTATATTAGCCCACATGTAAACGAAATAACATTTGGCCGCTATCTTAGCCCACATGTAAACGAAATAACATTTGACCGCTATATTAGCCCACATATAAAGCAAATATCGGAGCCATCCACGGTGTAAAATGTGTGTACGATGCTAATTTAGCCTGTAGGGGGCACTGTGTTGTCATGTCTGTCAGTTTTTGGCCATCCAGTAATTTGGAATATGCGCAGGCACATCGGATATCACCGAGATTCCAAGATAGGAATGAACGGACTTCTCGTTGCCTCGTCTCTGAACACATACGTAAGAAGAAATGAGGTATTAGTACAGAAGTATGCGATATGAGACACACAGTTGGTGTGTATCAGTGAAGAGCATCTATAAAGTCGACTGAATTAAAACACTCAATAAAGGTAGTTTAACCTTTAATTTGGACGGTAAAGCTCTCTGGTTGTTTCTTACAGCATTGCTCTCTGGGACTAAGGGCCCGTCACAATACCCATCGCATAACGAGGGGTAGTGGGCAGATGCTAACTTGCCAGCGAGGGGTAGACGTCGCCATGGTTACCACCAAGCAAGAGACGGGGAAAAAAGTTCACACGTAGCTAATGTCACAGTTGTCAGGTTGCTTGTTAGCTAGCTAGCTAGCTCGCACTATCTGGCGTCTGTCATCTGTCCTGTTCTGCAAAACTGTCGGATTTTTCACATTACGATAACACGCCAGCTCGTTTAATTATGCTGCCTCGTAATGTTAGCTGGTTAGCTAGCTAGCTAGGTAGCAGAAGCAAGATGAATGCGGCAAACATGATCGGTAGGATGAACTCAACTGGAGATGGTTGGAAATGTAGATGGCTCGCAGCTTCCTGTTTAAAATAGTTACGTATACGTGAACGTAACTGACGCGTTGACGTAGTGAGTGGTGTCCCAATTCCTAGAGAAAGATTTCTACCCCTACCCCTCGTTGCTTCATTTCGAGGGCCAAGGGGGAGTGGGCAAGAGGGGGTATTGGGATTGGACCTTAAAGTTGACTCCTACTGTTTGCTTTAGCGAAACAAAACGGAGATGTTTTGTAATGAGGATTTATCTATGTGTATTTTAACAAATTTTCCTTGTTGAGTGCACCTCTTCCTTTGATTTCATGTTGTAACACTCCCGTTGTGATCCACTGACGTTCATTTTTATCGCTGTCAAACTATGTTTTTCCAAACCAAGGCTTTTAGTGCATAAAGTGTGTTGACTTGTAATGTATCACATGAATTATGATATGTAAACGTTTGTCCCTGCGGAGGACTCAGGACGGTCTGATCTGTTTCCACGACAGATTTGAAACACTAAAAACAAAAACTGAAGAAGCTTTATACTGCGGATGGATTGTTTCATTTTATATCTGTAATGTGCTGAAGATTCTGTCATACTTGAAAAGTTGTGCAGATGTTTAGTTTTCCAGAAGTTTTGTGCGTTTGTAGCGTGTTGGAAGTTTGGATGTTGTTTCTGTACGGACAAACTGAACCAGGCATCTGCGACGCTCACAATCCACCGTCCAGATTCTGTTCAGGTTTACTGCATTTCTGTTCCTCAGGTCGGGATCGGTCCGTTCAGTTTGATTAAAATTTTTATTTGACGTTAAATTGGATTTTAAAAAAAAGCACAAAACTTCACCTAAAAATTGCAATATTTTAAGGAACAATCAGCAATACAAACGTAATGATTGTACGATGGAATTAGCAATATGGATTTGACCTGATCCCGACCTGTCGCTGATATGAAGCGATCTCTGTGTGCAGCGACTGAAGTATTTTGAATGTAACGTGTTTGGTGTCGTTCTGTTTCTTCTTCATGTATATTTATGCTGCTGAGTGTCGCGGGCAGTTCAGATATTTATTCACAGATCAAACATTTAATAAAAGTCATAAAAATCAAGTTCTGTGTTTTGACTGGTTGTTGAGCGTCTTCTTCTGCCAAAATGTAGCTTGAGAATTGAATCTATGACGTGAAAACACCGCAGGTCGTATAACTCAGGATGTTAGAAGCCTTAGCTGAAGTTTTGAGGCTGCAGGTTCGAATCTCAACCACGGTGTTTCAATTTAATGTCAGTGTCCAAATAGAAGCATTAAATGCTCCGAGAAGTTCAGCCCAAGTGTTCTGAACAAGTGGCTCCTGTTGATAGTCAGCTATTCAGATGTTCAAGAAGTTGTGGGTTCGATTCTTGGCTGACACTGAATTTTCAAGTCCAATCCCCCAAATTAAGTAGCCAAATTCGCAAATAAAGACCAACAAGGTGTGAAAGATCAGATAGCTACGGGCGATAGTGGACTGGCCTGAAGACCACAGGTTGGAGGTTCGAACCTCGTAAGGCGCAGACTTTAACCTCATGAGGTCAGACTTTAAGTATGCAAATATAAAGCATGTAACTATAAATTAAGTAGATGTAAAGGATGTATTGATAAACTGATGCCATAATATAAACCAATTAACTAAAGATAAGTAGCTAGCATGGAACTATAAAGTAGCTAAACAGTATGTCGATATGAAGCATGTCACTAAAACCAAATAGCTAGCATGTAACTATAAAGTACCTAAACACTACGTCAATATAAAACATGTAACTAAAACCAAGTAGCTAGCATGTAACTATAAAGTCCGTAGACATAAGCCAAGTAACTAACACTAAGTATCTAGTGTGTAACTAAAGTAGCTATACAGTACGTTGATATAAAGCATGTCACTAAAACTAAGTAGCTAGCATGTAACGTTAAAGTAGCTATACAGTACACAGACACATTGCACATAACTAAAACTAGGTAGCTAGCATGCAACTATAAAGTCCGTAGATATAAGCCAGGTAATTAACACTAAGTGTCTAGCGTGTAACTAAAGTAGCTATACAATACATATGAAGATATAAGGCAAGTAACTAAAAAGTAAGTAGCTAGCATGTGACTAAAAAGTAAGTAGCGATAAAGTTGTTTGTTAAGGAGTCTGAAGTTCTACTACGACATCAGGGTGATTGACAATTGCTCAGAAGACCTGAGGTGGTGGGCGGGTAACGTTACAGGGTGCAGCTAATTTTGAGGTCCAACGCCCCAAACGAAGAAGTTAAATATGCAACGAAATGCTTGCTCAGTATGTCAGATCAGACAGTTCAGTGTGATAGCATGTTGCTCTGAAGATCAAAGGGTTGGGGGTTCAAATCTTACAAAGGTTGATTAATTTTGAGGGCCAGTGGGCAAATGACGATGTCAAATATACGAACGAAAGCTAGCACAAGCATCAGAACAGATAGCTCTGCAAGTTAGCATGTTGCTTTGGGGATCAGAGGTTGAAGGTTCAAATCTTGAGAAATGTAAGTATTTAGTTAATTGTATTTATTTACTCCTGTTTGTATGTATGTACACATTTATGTATTTATGTGTGCATTGCTAAAAGTTTGCATCGCATCCAGGTGCAACTGTTACATTTACATGTGCGTCGACAACTGCTCTACCAAAAGCTCTACCAACCCATCACCACCTGTCAGATCAGATAGCTCAGAGAGATTTTTGACTGCTTGGAGAACATGAGGTTGAGAGTTCAAATCTCATGAGAAGCAGTTTATTTAGACTTTATTTCTCTATTTATTTATTATTGTATGTGTGTATGCCTTTACCCCGAATGTGTTGGTGCATTTTTATATGTTTATATTGCATACCAGTGCAACTCTTTGAACATGTGCCCTTGTGCCGGTCAAAAGCACCAAACCGGAGTTATGTGTCAGATGAAATAGCTCAGTGTGATAGAAGACTGGTTTGTAAACCAAAAGGTGTGGGTTCAAGTCCCAGAAGAGGCTGTTGCTTTTTTTTGGTCTGACACCCAAATGAAGAAGTCAAATATACAAAAAAAACAAACAAGTTTGTCAGAGTACATAGCTCAGACTGTTGGTTGCTGGTTTGTAGACCGGAGGTTGTGGGTTCAAATCTTACTAGGTGCAGTAATTTTTTTTAAGTCCCGACCCAAATGACAACGTCAAACCAAAAAAGAGAACAGCTACCAGTGTGCTTGCACTGATGGCGCGGCAGGTTTGTTCTCGACACGAAAGGCGCCCGTGTCGGGTTCAAGACCTGCTCGCTACCAGGGTATGCACAAACAACAGTAGCTAAAAACTAAATCCTAAAATAGACAAACCAATAAATAGCTGCGGAAATAAATAGGTGCAAAATTAGATGCGTGGGGAAAAAAAATTAGATATATAAATAAACACAAAACAATAGAGGCTAAAACAGGGCGTGGCATACTGAACCATAGACTAACACAAAGGCTTCATAGACTAACGCAGGTGTAAACAAACATAGGCATGATAAATAAGGGACCAACAAACACCAGCAGACATAAACAAAAGAGATAAGAGCACCTGAACGAAAAGAGAAAGTTTTCTAAAAAAACTTTTTGGGGGGGGTCCCAAAAATGTTTTTCCTGACTTTTAGCGTTTTTTGGGGGGGGGGGGGTCCCAAAATTTTTCCCCTGCCTTTTAGCCTTTTTTGGGGGGGGGGGGGGGGGGGGGGGTCCCAAAATGTTTTTCCTGCCTTTTAGTGTTTTTTGGGAGGGGGGGGGGGTCCCAGAAATGTTTTTCCCACCTTTTATATATTTCTATTTGTTAATTTTTTTGCGTTAAAACACAAATATATCGATAAAACTAACATTAAAACTTAATTTACAAATTAAATAATTTTTTCCCTTTTTTCCCTACATTTTTGTACAGTTCCTAACCAAAATATATTTCTGTATTGATTTATTTTTTTTTTCTATTTCTGTATTAATTTATGCATCTATTTAACACATAAGATGCATAAATTAAATGAGTAAATAAACAAAAAGAACAAAGTCATAAGTAAAAGAAAAATTATTTGTTTTTCTCAACATTTTGTTTCCTTGTATTTATTTATTTATTTATTCATACATTTTATTCATTTTCCGTATGAATGAAATGTGAAAATAAATAAAAAATAACTATAAGAATATGTAAGGGCTCATCCTGCTCGGGGTCACAAACACTCTCACCGCTCCACTCAAATAACAATCACTTGATGGGAAGAGTTTCACATGTGTAACGGCTCATTCCTGATGTTAAAACATCACAGCAGGGCACAGTGTGAGTCAAAGTGGTTTAATTATGGTCCACTGTTACATCTCTTGCTGAAACCAAAAGTAACGAGACACTTGTTTAAATTAAAAGCTCAGTTTAAGTGCGACAGCAAACATCACAGTTTCAGCTCACAGTGGTCGCAGTACCTCAGCGACACAGCGACACGGACATGCACACTGTGCACACTGCTTTACAGCTCGTGTTGATTTAAAGGAGTTTAAAGTTCACACTGAATAAGAAAGAAATATATATGTACACGAATGAAATCAGAGATCTTATCTGAACTAGAATGAAATCACAGATCTTGTCTGAACTAAATCTAGTTTTCTGAAGTCAACTTAGAAACTACAGTTTTCCTGCAAAGGTTTAACATGCGAACCTGCTTCCTGACCCCAGAGTCTGAGAGTTACATAAAGAGAGGACGGCACAATGCGAGGCGGAGACGGTCCCTCAGTTCTGATCCTGAAACTCTGCACTCATCTGAGGAGACAAGAAGAGACGGACGACAGGTTATTAGATTGTTCTGGTTCAAATATGTCTCAATGTGATATCATAAAAATATCACAGAGTCATTTTACAGTGTTTCATCAATACGTTTAAAATGTCACAGCACAGAATGTCATATAATTAATAAATAAATAAATAAATAAATACATAAATACATAAAGTCATGGTAAAGCATACAAAAAATGTCATTATAGTATGCCATGAAAATGTAAAATAAAAAATAGTCTTATTATAGTATGCCATTAGATGAAATAAAATTAAATTTAAAAAGGTCATAGTATAGTATACCATAAAAAAAGTAAAACAAATAAATAATAAAAAATGATTAAATAAAAATAAAGTCACAGTATAGTGTGCCTTAAAAAAATATAATAAAAAAAATTAATAAAAAATATAGTCATTAAAAAAAATAGTAGTAAAAAAGCCGTACAGTATGTAATAAAAATGGAAAATAATATATATATGATTTTCAAAGTCACACTATAGTATGTCATAAAAAAATTTTAAATAAATAAATAAAAAGGCCATAGTATAGTATGTAAAATAATTAAAGTACTGTATGTCATAAAAAAGTCTTTATATAGCAGGTACTAAAAAAGTTAAAGTCTAGCTGCAGAGTGTAGAGCAACAGATTAAAGCTGCATCTACCTGAACGTCAAACTCTCCGAATCCAGCAATCAGATTGTTGGTCTGAAAGCAGAGCAAGAAGATAAACAGAGGAGAGCCGGATTTACAGCTGGACGTGCACACACACACACACACACACACACACACACACACACAGACACAGACGGACACACAGACGGACACACAGACGGACACACGTGCTAAATCTTCAAGTGAAAAAGGGTCGGGGTGGGACAACGCCAGCGTTCACATATCGATGTTTGAAGTCTGAGTGTCGTGAGAGCAAAGTGCTCTTCATTCAATTTTAGTGTGATTATGTTGTTTCCTGACACGATGCTGGCGTTGTGCCTTTGAGCAAGGAGCAGCAACCTTCATCCCATTTAAGCCCAAACACTAAAACATGTCTCGGCTCTCACCACAGCGTCGATGTCTCTGGGACTGACGTACTGCGACAGCACCTTGTAGTCGTCAGGAGACATGGGCATCATGTTGTCCTGCAGTCTGGACGGATGTCTGCACACAAACACTCTCATTAACCTGTTTGATCCGTCACTGATGAAATATATATGTCACATTAAATATTATAATACTGACACTTCTGAGACGGATATGAGCTCCGTCTTCATGTAGCCGGTCCTCTCTGGACCGTTCTCCACATCCATGGGCTCTGGAGCTGCACGTCAGACAGACACAGAGTCAGACGTTAATAATTATATTTATTTTGCTGCAATAAATCATCTTACTTTACTGCAATAATTATATTTATTTTAATGCAATAATTGCTTTTTTTTCTAGTGCAATAAATTATTCTATTTAAGTGCAAAATTATATTTATTCTAAAGCAATAATTACTTTTTTTCTAGTGCAATTATTATTTTCATTCTTGTGCGATGAAAGAATTTATTTAAGTGAATTTATTACGTTTATTCTGGTGAAATAAATTCAATTATTTTACTGCAAAATTATTTTATTTTACTGGAATAATTTCTAGTGCAATTATACTTTTTGCTAGCACTTTAAATGCATATATTTATATAACAATAATTACTTTTTTCTACAGCATTAATTGCATTTACTTTAGTGAAATTATTACATTTATCCTGCTGCAATTCTACTGTTTGTTTAAAGCAATAAATGCATTTATTCTGGTGCAATAAATGCTCTTATTTTACTGCAATAATTACTGGTGCAATTATACTTTTTTATGCAATAAATAATTTATTTTAAAGCAAAATTGCATTTATTTTAGAACAATAATTACTTTTTTCTAGTGCTATAAATACATTTATTTTAGTGAAATTATTATTATTAATAATTAATTAATTAATTATTATTCTGCTGCAATAAATCCTTCTATTTAAGTGCAAAATTATATTTATTCTAATGCAATAATTCCTTTTTTTCTAGTGCAATTATTATTTTTATTCTTGTGCTATAAATGCATTTATTTTAGAACCATAATTATTTTTTCTAGTGCTATAATTACATTAATTCCAGTAGAATAAATGCATTTATTCTGGTGAAATAAATTCTCTTTATTTAGTGCAAAATAACATTTATTTTAGTGCAATATTAACTTCTTTCTTGCAGTAATTATATTTATTTTAGTGTGATAAATGCATTTATTCTGGTGAGATAAATTTTACTGCAAAATTATTTTTATTTTACTGCAATAATTTCTAGGACAATTGTACTTTTATCTGGTACTTTAAATGCACTTATTTTAGTGCAAAATAATTTATTTTAGAACAATATTTACTTTTTTCTACAGCATTTTTTTCTATATTTATTTTACTGCAATAATTTCTGGTGCAATTATACTTTTTTATGCAATAAATGCATTTATTTTCATGCAATAGATTCTAAAAATAAATTGCATATATTTTAGAACAATAATTATTTTTTTCTGCTGCAATAAATTCTCTTTATTTAGTATAAAATAACATTTATTTTAGAGAAATTATCACATTTATTCTATTTCAAAAATCACACTATATTTATTTTACTAATTATTTTAGGAGCGGTGTTGTCGACGTTTATTTGCTGCAGTTTCTTTGTATTTTTATTAGTGTGTTCTTCTGTGTCTTTATATTTCAGTGATCACACTGCACAATGTCAATAAAGGTCTTTTATTTTGATGTAAAAGTCCTGCTTTTACAATCCTGTTTTACTTCACAAGATAAAAGCAAATTATCATCAGTTATTTCAGTTTTTAGTTAATTTAATCTGCATTAAATAAAGCTGTAATCATCATATTTATGAGTGAGCGGAGTTTGGTGACTTACTCTCGGAGGGTTTGGGGTAGTACTTCCCGAAGGCCTTGTCTTTGGGGATGTTGGGGTAGAGGAAGCGGAGCGGGTTCTCCGGGATGTTCTCGGCGGCCATCACCTTGTAGGTGCGGATGATGTCGGGCAGCGAGACGGCGGACAGCTCCTTCTTAGTGTACGGCTCCACAGAGTGGTAGAGAGGCTTGTCTGGGGTCAAGAACACAGACGCTTTATTAAAGGTGGAGCTTCTGTCTTTTCATTCTGTGTCTAACGTCTGCTTTAAAGTCTCCCTGTGTTGGACACGTGACGTTCTGCTCACCGTGGACGTCGTGTTCGATCCAGGTGAAGGTGATGGCGCCCTCCCTGCTGCTCTCACTGAAGCGGAGCAGGAAGGTACCCGGACACTTGTCGCTCAGCAGACCCTTCTCCCTCTCCTTACTGATGAAGCCCATGATGGAGCTGCGAACACA
This sequence comes from Epinephelus lanceolatus, assembly GCF_041903045.1. Classification (NCBI taxonomy): domain Eukaryota; kingdom Metazoa; phylum Chordata; class Actinopteri; order Perciformes; family Serranidae; genus Epinephelus; species Epinephelus lanceolatus. Next base: position 3,043,501 of record NC_135757.1, on the reverse strand, counting down.
CAACACATCTACATCAAGACAAGTCTCGTAATGGCCGGCGCCACTGGTTTAAATCAGAGCAGCACTCACCCGTCATTCCAGAGGGACAGCAGGTGTCTCTTAATCAGATCCAGGATTCCTTCGATCCACAGCCAGAAGGGGAAAGACTTCTCGTTGGCACTCTGCTGCTGGACGAAACAAAAGGGTTTAGGTTAGTAAAGAGTCTGAGCAGGGCACGAAAGCAGCAACTAAAGATCACGAGATCATGTGACAGGATAGACGTGTTTGTACGAGGCCTCAAGTTGACAAATCTGTCACAGAATTATAGCAATTATCTCACTGGCTGTATGCAACACACCTGTGAGCAACCCTGGTGGTAAGAGCTCCTTCTGCCAGTTGTAGTTTTTTAATACTGGATGTCATGAAAAGCAGCATGCCCTTCAGTTTCCAATTCCAGCACTTTGCCAAGACCGAGCCGGGTGGAGCTGCAGCTGTTCTGCATCACTGGGACATTTGTTAACATTTTTTTCTGACATTTTATCAATATATTGTTCGGCTATTTTTTTAACATTCTTTTGGACAATTTAATAATAGTTTTGCGATGGTTTATTAATTTTTTCAGACGATTTTTTTAAATTATTTTTGGACATTTCATCAACTTTTTTTTTTATTTATTATTAATTTTTTTTTAGGATTTTTGAAATAGTTTTTCCACACAATTTCACATTTTTTTCCTCAAACATTTTAAAATATTCTGATCTTTTTAAAATATTTTTCCAGATAATGTGATAACATTGACATTTTATCAACAGATTTTCTTAATATCTTTTGGACAATTTATCAAAATATTTTCGAATTTTTTTTAAAAAACAATTTCTCAGACAATGTGATAACATTTTTCAGACATTTCAGTAACATTTATTGGGAAATTTTAATTATAGTGTCCCAACATTTTATCAACAGATTTTCTAACATTTTCTTAATTTTTTTTTTGACAATTTGTCCCTTTTTTCCAAACATTTTATTATAAATTTTTCTGACATTTTATCAACATTTTTTGGAATATTTTATTAATATTTTTAGGATTTTTGAAATATTTTCTTTCCACACAATTTATCAAATTTTTGAATATTTTATCATTTATATAATTTTTTCAGATATTTTACCATTATTCTTTTTTTTTTTTACATTTCAGTAACATTTATTGAAAAATTAACAATATTTTCGTGACATTCTGTCGACAGATTTTCTTAATATTTTTTGGACAATTTATCAAAAACATTTTCTAAATTCCTTTTTTTTAAATTCTCAGACAATGTGATAATATTTTGCAGATATTTATCAATTTTTTTATTTTAACATTTTGTTAACAATTTTCAGACATTTCAGTAACATTTTTAGGGAAATTTTAATTATATTGTCCCGACATTTAATCAACAGATTTTCTAACATTTTCTTAAAAAAATTTCAAACATTTTATCAAAATATTTTCTGAATTGGTATTATTATTATTTTTTTAAAAATCAAACAATGTGTTAATATTTCGCCGACATTTTATCGATATATTTCTTTTTTTTTTTGTTAACATTTTTCAGACATTTTAATAACATTTTTGGGGAAATTTTAATTATATTGTCCCGACATTTTATCAACAGATTTTCTAACATTTTCTTAAAATTTTATTATATTTTTTTTCTGACATTTTTTAAAAATATTTTCAGACATTTTATTAATTTTTTCAGATTTTTTTTTAACTCCGTTTTCAATTTAACATTTTTTTAATTTTATTAATTTTTTTTTAAGATTTTGGAAAAAAAAATTCACAGAATTTATCAATTTTTTTTAAAAACATTTTATCACAAAAAAAAAAAAAAAAAAAACAACACAAACAAAACACACACATCATCACTAGTCTCTGCGTGGCGCTGTTCAACATGATGGTGTCTTACCTTGCAGAACTTGGTCCAGGGGATCAGACCCTCTGGGTTCCTCTGGGCTTTGGCTCCTGCACACAAACATGGAGGTGTCACATTTACACCTGACGCCTCTGCGCCAAATGCAGTGATGTCACGTGTCATGGCGTGTCGTGTGTTTCCTACCGAGCAGCTTGTCAGCCAGCATGTTGAGCTGCTCCTGGTTCAGGCCTCGCTTGGTGACTGAGGAGAACTGCCAGCTGAGGACCTCGGACAGCTGGGACCACTTCGCCGCAGGAGGGGTGATGAAGAACTTCAGATTCTGAGGATGAGGAGGGGAAACGTCAGCAACAGCATGACTTCCTCTGTGTGTGTGTGTGTGTGTGTGTGTGTGTGTGTGTGCTCACCCTGGGCTCAGTGGTCAGCATGTTGTACCAGAGAATGGACGCCCAGCCGCTGGGCAGCTGACACACGTTAGAGATGACCACGACAGGCAGAGACATGGCCTGAAAACAACAACAACAACATGTAAACAACCATGAACAGAGTAAACGAAATAATCTGCGTCGTCTCGTCTCACCTCCAGTTTGATGTCGAGTCCCGACTGGTTGAGCTGCAGCTCCGACTCGAAGCTGAGCGAGTGAAGCTCCTCGGTGACGATCAGAGGACCCTGAACACACACACACACACACACACACACACACACACACACACACACACACACACACTCAGCTTAAAACTACACAACGACTCTTGTGTGTGGTCTGCACATGTATGGCTGAGGTGAGACAAACAGACTGGAAACGTAAGACTCGTACCTCATTTGTTCGGTTGCCGGCAACTTTCTGCTCCTTCAGTTGCTGCGTGAAGAGTGAAGAGACGTTAAGACAACATACCACACACACACACACACACACACACACGTGACACGTAACAGTATGAAAGACTCACCAAGTGTCTGAACTCTGCTGCCAGGCTGCCGTTCGACTCCTCCATGTTCATGACTTTGGTGTTTGTGCCTAAAATGTTAAACTTACGAAACCTGACGACAGATAAATAAACAAATAAACAAACAAACAAATAACAACAATAATCAAAGTACGACATGTTGTCCACGGTTCAGAGACGTACCCTTTCTTCTCCGTCACGTCTCTGAGGAGCAGAAGACAAAGTGATTTAGCAACATGTTTCAACAGTTATGAGCAGCAGGTGACACGAGCTGTTGAACGCAGCTTACTTGTCAAACAGAGCCTTGACTTTGAGCTGGTAGTTAAACTCGTGCAGCTTCACCAGGAACCTGCAACGACAACAGGAAGTTACAGGCGACGGAGAAGAAGACACAAGTATATGTACGTATGAAGCTTGTTGCTGTAAGGACTGCGAGGACTTCCTGCGTCCTGATGACGCGACGCTCAGATTTGAGTCTCTCACCGCAGCTTGACTGTGAACTGGACGCCTGTCTTCAGCACCAGAGGCCTCTGAGGGTGAGTGGGCATACAGGGCTGCCTCTCCACCACCAGGGAGCTGCACACACACACACACACACACACACACACACGCACACACGTCATTGTTTGGTACCTTTAATTACACATGAAGGTGATCAGTGCAGGAGGTTCTGTACTTGGAGAGGAGGTTCTTGAGGAGGTCCAGGGCCCGCGCCTCCAGGTAGGCCTTCTTCTGTGTGATGGGGTCGCTGTCGTACGTGAACTTCTGCTCCAACTCCTGCAGCTTCTTCAGGTGCTGACGCACCTGCTGCAGACTCTCCGCTACTGCCGTGAACCTGAGGGAGGAGGAGGAGACGCAGGAGGAGCATGAGGAGAATGAGGAGATGCCGGAGGAGGAGGAAGAGGAAAGGGAAATGACAGATGAAGAGGAGGTGGAGGAGACGCAGGAGCAGGAGAGAACAACATAGATGAAGAGGGGGAGGAGGAGGAGGAGGAGGAGGAGATGCAGGAAGAGTGGGAGGAACAGCAGGAGGAGGACATGCAGGAGATGCAGGAAGAGGGGGAGGAGGAGACACAGGAGGAGGAGATACAGGAGGGGGAGCATGAGGAGACGCCAGAGGAGGAATAGAAGGAGGGGGAGGAGGAGGAGGACATGCAGGAGATGCAGGAAGAGGGGGAGGAGGAGACACAGGAGGAGGAGATACAGGAGGGGGAGAATAAGGAGATGCCAGAGGAGGAATAGAAGGAGGGGGAGGAGGAGACACAAGAGGAAGAGGAGATGCAGGAAGAGGAAGAGAAGGAGGAAGAAACACAGGAGGAGGAGACACAGGAGGAGAAGGAGATGCAGGAAGAGGAGGAGGAGGAGGAAGAAACACAGGAGCAGGAGAGGCAGGAGGAGGAGACACAGGAGGAGGAGGAGATGCAGGAGGAGGGGGAGGAGGAGACACAGGAGGAGGAGATACAGAAGGGGGAGAATGAGGAGATGCCAGAGGAGGAGGAGAAGGAGGGGGAGGAGGGGGAGGAGGAGGAGATGCAGGAAGAGGAGGAGGAGAAGGAAGAAACACAGGAGGAGGAGACACAGGAGGAGAAGGAGATGCAGGAAGAGGAGGAGGAGGAAGAAACACAGGAGCAGGAGAGGCAGGAGGAGGAGACACAGGAGGAGGAGACACAGGAGGAGGAGGAGATGCAGGAGGAGGGGGAGGAGGAGACACAGGAGGAGGAGATACAGAAGGGGGAGAATGAGGAGATGCCAGAGGAGGAGGAGAAGGAGGGGGAGGAGGAGGAGGGAGAAACACAGGAGGAGGAGAGGCAGGAGGAGGAGACACAGGAGGAGGAGGAGGAGGAGATGCAGGAGGAGGGGGAGGAGGAGACACAGGAGGAGGAGGAGGAGGAAGAAACACAGGAGGAGAAGACACAGGAGGAGAAGGAGATGCAGGAAGAGGAGGAGGAGGAGGAGGAGGAGGAAGAAATACAGGAGGAGGAGAGGCAGGAGAAGGAGACACAGGAGGAGAAGGAGATGCAGAAAGAGGAGGGGGAGGAGGAGGAGGAGGAGGAAGAAATACAGGAGAAGGAGAGGCAGGAGGAGGAGACACAGGAGGAGAAGGAGATGCAGGAAGAGGAGGGGGAGGAGGAGGAGGAGGAGGAGGAGGAGGAGGAGGAGGAGGAAGATACACAGGAGGAGGAGATACAGGAGGGGGAGAATGAGGAGATGCCAGAGGAGGAGGGGGACATGCAGGAGATGCAGGAAGAGGGGGAGGAGGAGACACAGGAGGAGGAGATACAGGAAGAGGAGGAGGAGGAGGAGGAGGAGGAGGAAGAAACACAGGAGGAGGAGACACAGGACGAGAAGGAGATGCAGGAAGAGGGGGAGGAGGAGGAGGAGAACAACATGGATGAAGAGGAGGAGGAGGAGGAGGAGGAGGAGGAGGAGGAGGAGGAGGACAATGAGGAGATGCAAAACGGAGAAGGACGAGGAGGAGGAGATGCAGGAAGAGGAGGAGGAAGAAAAACAGTAGGAGATGCCAGAGGAGGAGGAGAAGGAGGGGGAGATGCAGGAAGAGGAGGAGGAAGAAAAACAGTAGGAGATGCCAGAGGAGGAGGAGAAGGAGGAGGAGATGCAGGAAGAGGAGGAGGAAGAAAAACAGTAGGAGATGCCAGAGGAGGAGGAGAAGGAGGGGGAGATGCAGAAGAGGGGAAGAACAGCAGGAGGAGGAACGGGGGAGGAGGAGGACATGCAGGAGATGCAGGAAGAGGGGGAGGAGGAGACACAGGAGGGGGAGAATGAGGAGATGCCAGAGGAGGAGGAGAAGGAGGGGGAGGAGGGGGAGGAGGAGATGCAGGAAGAGGAGGAGGAAGAAACACAGGAGGAGGAGAGGCAGGAGAAGGAGACACAGGAGGAAAAGGAGATGCGGGGGGGGGGGGGGGGGGGACGAGATGGATGAAGAGGAGGAGGAGGAGGAGATGCAGGAAGAGGAGGAGAAGGAGGAGAACAACATGGTAGGAGGAAGAGGAGGAGATACGGGAGGAGAGATGAGGAAGAGCAGAGAGGAGGAAGGGAGAACAACAGATGAGGAGGAGGAGAAGATGTAGCAAGAGGAGGAGGAGGAGATGCAGGAAGAGGAGGAGAAGGTGGAGGAAGAAACACAGGAGGAGGAGAGGCAGGAGGAGGAGACACAGGAGGAGAAGGAGATGCGGGGGGGGGGAATGACATGGATGAAGAGGAGGAGGAGGAGAACAACATGGTAGGAGGAAGAGGAGGAGACACGGCAGGAGAGATGAGGAAGAGCAGAGAGGAGGAAGGGAGAACAACAGATGAGGAGGAGGAGAAGATGTAGCAAGAGGAGGAGGAGGAGATGCAGGAAGAGGAGGAGAAGGAGGAGGAAGAAACACAGGAGGAGGAGAGGCAGGAGGAGGAGACACAGGAGGAGAAGGAGATGGGGGGGATGACATGGATGAAGAGGACGAGGAGGAGGAGAACAACATGGTAGGAGAAGGAGGAGACACGGGAGGAGAGATGAGGAAGAGCAGAGAGGAGGAAGGGAGAACAACAGATGAGGAGGAGGAGAAGATGTAGCAAGAGGAGGAGGAGGAGATGCAGGAAGAGGAGGAGAAGGAGGAGGAAGAAACACAGGAGGAGGAGAGGCAGGAGGAGGAGACACAGGAGGAGAAGGAGATGCGGGGGGGGGACGACATGGATGAAGAGGAGGAGGAGGAGGAGGAGAACAACATGGTAGGAGGAAGAGGAGGAGACACGGGAGGAGAGATGAGGAAGAGCAGAGAAGAGGAAGGGAGAACAACAGATGAGGAGGAGGAGAAGATGTAGCAAGAGGAGGAGAAGGAGATGCAGGAAGAGGAGGAGAAGGAGGAGGAAGAAACACAGGAGGAGGAGAGGCAGGAGGAGGAGACACAGGAGGAGAAGGAGATGCGGGGGGGGGACGACATGGATGAAGAGGAGGAGGAGGAGGAGGAGAACAACATGGTAGGAGGAAGAGGAGGAGACACGGGAGGAGAGATGAGGAAGAGCAGAGAGGAGGAAGGGAGAACAACAGATGAGGAGGAGGAGAAGATGTAGCAAGAGGAGGAGGAGGAGATGCAGGAAGAGGAGGAGAAGGAGGAGGAAGAAACACAGGAGGAGGAGAGGCAGGAGGAAGAGACACAGGAGGAGGAGATGCAGGAGGAGGGGGGGAGGAGACACAGGAGGAGGAGATACAGGAGGGGGAGAATAAGGAGATGCCAGAGGAGGAATAGAAGGAGGGGGAAGAGGAGATGCAAGAGGAGGAGGAGGAGGAGGAGGAGGAAGAAGAAACACAGGAGGAGGAGACACAGGAGGAGAAGGAGATGCAGGAAGAGGAGGGGGAGGAGGAGGAGGAGGAGGAGGACATGCAGGAGATGCAGTAAGAGGGGGAGGAGGAGACACAGGAGGAGGAGATACAGGAGGGGGAGAATAAGGAGATGCCAGAGGAGGAATAGAAGGAGGGGGAGGAGGAGACACAAGAGGAAGAGGAGATGCAGGAAGAGGAGGAGGAGGAGGAAGAAACACAGGAGGAGGAGACACAGGAGGAGAAGGAGATGCAGGAAGAGGAGGAGGAGGAGGAGGAGGAGGAGGAGGAAGAAACACAGGAGCAGGAGAGGCAGGAGGAGGAGACACAGGAGGAGGAGGAGATGCAGGAGGAGGGGGAGGAGGAGACACAGGAGGAGGAGATACAGGAGGAGGAGATACAGAAGGGGGAGAATGAGGAGATGCCAGAGGAGGAGGAGAAGGAGGGGGAGGAGGAGGAGGAGGAGGAGGGAGAAACACAGGAGGAGGAGAGGCAGGAGGAGGAGACACAGGAGGAGGAGGAGGAGATGCAGGAGGAGGGGGAGGAGGAGACACAGGAGGAGGAGGAGGAGGAAGAAACACAGGAGGAGGAGACACAGGAGGAGAAGGAGATGCAGGAGGAGAAGGAGATGCAGGAAGAGGAGGAGGAGGAAGAAATACAGGAGGAGGAGAGGCAGGAGGAGGAGACACAGGAGGAGAAGGAGATGCAGGAAGAGGAGGAGGGGGAGGAGGAGGAGGAAGATACACAGGAGGAGGAGATACAGGAGGGGGAGAATGAGGAGATGCCAGAGGAGGAGGAGGACATGCAGGAGATGCAGGAAGAGGGGGAGGAGGAGACACAGGAAGAGGAGGAGGAGGAGGAGGAGGAGGAGGAGGAGGAGGAGAAAGAAACACAGGAGGAGGAGACACAGGACGAGAAGGAGATGCAGGAAGAGGGGGAGGAGGAGGAGGAGAACAACATGGATGAAGAGGAGGAGGAGGAGGAGGAGGACAATGAGGAGATGCAAAACGGAGAAGGACGAGGAGGAGGAGATGTAGCAAGAGGAGGAGGAGATGCAGGAAGAGGAGGAGGAAGAAAAACAGTAGGAGATGCCAGAGGAGGAGGAGAAGGAGGGGGAGATGCAGAAGAGGGGAAGAACAGCAGGAGGAGGAACGGGGGAGGAGGAGGACATGCAGGAGATGCAGGAAGAGGGGGAGGAGGAGACACAGGAGGGGGAGAATGAGGAGATGCCAGAGGAGGAGGAGAAGGAGGGGGAGGAGGGGGAGGAGGAGATGCAGGAAGAGGAGGAGGAGAAGGAGGAGGAAGAAACACAGGAGGAGGAGAGGCAGGAGGAGGAGACACAGGAGGAGAAGGAGATGCGGGGGGGGGGGGGGGGGGACGACATGGATGAAGAGGAGGAGGAGGAGGAGATGCAGGAAGAGGAGGAGAAGGAGGAGGAAGAAACACAGGAGGAGGAGAGGCAGGAGGAGAAGACACAGGAGGAGAAGGAGATGCGGGGGGGGGGAACGACATGGATGAAGAGGAGGAGGAGATGCAGGAAGAGGAGGAGAAGGAGGAGGAAGAAACACAGGAGGAGGAGAGGCAGGAGGAGGAGACACAGGAGGAGAAGGAGATGCGGGGGGGGGGAACGACATGGATGAAGAGGAGGAGGAGGAGGAGAACAACATGGTAGGAGGAAGAGGAGGAGACACGGGAGGAGAGATGAGGAAGAGCAGAGAGGAGGAAGGGAGAACAACAGATGAGGAGGAGAAGATGTAGCAAGAGGAGGAGGAGGAGATGCAGGAAGAGGAGGAGAAGGAGGAGGAAGAAACACAGGAGGAGGAGAGGCAGGAGGAGGAGACACAGGAGGAGAAGGAGATGGGGGGGGATGACATGGATGAAGAGGAGGAGGAGGAGGAGAACAACATGGTAGGAGGAAGAGGAGGAGACACGGGAGAAGAGATGAGGAAGAGCAGAGAGGAGGAAGGGAGAACAACAGATGAGGAGGAGGAGAAGATGTAGCAAGAGGAGGAGGAGGAGATGCAGGAAGAGGAGGAGAAGGAGGAGGAAGAAACACAGGAGGAGGAGAGGCAGGAGGAGGAGACACAGGAGGAGAAGGAGATGCGGGGGGGGGGGGGAACGACATGGATGAAGAGGAGGAGGAGGAGGAGATGCAGGAAGAGGAGGAGAAGGAGGAGGAAGAAACACAGGAGGAGGAGAGGCAGGAGGAGGAGACACAGGAGGAGAAGGAGATGCGGGGGGGGGGAACGACATGGATGAAGAGGAGGAGGAGGAGGAGGAGATGCAGGAAGAGGAGGAGAAGGAGGAGGAAGAAACACAGGAGGAGGAGAGGCAGGAGGAGGAGACACAGGAGGAGAAGGAGATGCGGGGGGGGGAACGACATGGATGAAGAGGAGGAGGAGGAGGAGAACAACATGGTAGGAGGAAGAGGAGGAGATACGGGAGGAGAGATGAGGAAGAGCAGAGAGGAGGAAGGGAGAACAACAGATGAGGAGGAGGAGAAGATGTAGCAAGAGGAGGAGGAGGAGATGCAGGAAGAGGAGGAGAAGGAGGAGGAAGAAACACAGGAGGAGGAGAGGCAGGAGGAGGAGACACAGGAGGAGAAGGAGATGGGGGGGATGACATGGATGAAGAGGAGGAGGAGGAGGAGAACAACATGGTAGGAGGAAGAGGAGGAGACACGGGAGAAGAGATGAGGAAGAGCAGAGAGGAGGAAGGGAGAACAACAGATGAGGAGGAGGAGAAGATGTAGCAAGAGGAGGAGGAGGAGATGCAGGAAGAGGAGGAGAAGGAGGAGGAAGAAACACAGGAGGAGGAGAGGCAGGAGGAGGAGACACAGGAGGAGAAGGAGATGCGGGGGGGGGGGGGAACGACATGGATGAAGAGGAGGAGGAGGAGGAGATGCAGGAAGAGGAGGAGAAGGAGGAGGAAGAAACACAGGAGGAGGAGAGGCAGGAGGAGGAGACACAGGAGGAGAAGGAGATGCGGGGGGGGGGAACGACATGGATGAAGAGGAGGAGGAGGAGGAGGAGATGCAGGAAGAGGAGGAGAAGGAGGAGGAAGAAACACAGGAGGAGGAGAGGCAGGAGGAGGAGACACAGGAGGAGAAGGAGATGGGGGGGGGGATGACATGGATGAAGAGGAGGAGGAGGAGGAGAACAACATGGTAGGAGGAAGAGGAGGAGACACGGGAGGAGAGATGAGGAAGAGCAGAGAGGAGGAAGGGAGAACAACAGATGAGGAGGAGGAGAAGATGTAGCAAGAGGAGGAGGAGGAGATGCAGGAGGAGGAGAACAACATGGATGAGGAGGATGAGGAGAGAGGAGGAAGGGAGAACAACAGAGGAGAAGGAGGAGGAGTAACGGAGGATAATTGTTTGTTTGTTTGTTTGTTGTGTTAAGGCTGCTGGACGACAGGAAGTCTCACCAGTTCTGCAGCTGGTCGACGCAGGCGTTGGGCGGCCCTCCGATACAGGCGATCTGCTGCCGCTGCTTCCACTCAGGCAGCTCCTCAGAGATCAGGTCTGACAGCAGCGCCTGGGTGACGTTGAGGAGGTCGCTGAGCTGAACCACCACGTCCTGAGAGAGAAGAGATGCACACATGCTTAGGACTACACATACTTAGGACTACACATACTTAGGACTACACATACTTAGGACTACACATCACGTCCACGGGAAACTTTAACCTGGCTGTTGATGATCTCAGAGAGAGGGGAAGAAGGGCTTTCTATGCTATAAAGAAATCTTCAAACATTAATATACCCATTAGAATCTGGCTCAAAATATTCAAATCTATAATTGAACCAGTTATTCTGTATGGTAGTGAGGTGTGGGGTCCTCTTGCAAATCAAGATTTTGAAAAATGGGACAAACACCCCATCGAAATCCTGCATACAGAGATTTGCAAGAGCATCCTCAGAGTGCACAGGAACACCCCCAACAACGGGCGCCGAGCTGAGCTAGGCCAATTCCCCCTTTTAATTAGAATTCAAAAAAGAGCCATCAAGTCCTGAGGCTCAGCTACTCTAACAGCACCAGACCTCAGGACAGCCCTCACACAATCTGGACCCACCAAATTATAGAGAAACAAAAAGAACATTACATTAACTATTGGACATCGACCACAAAAATGCAAAGCAAACTTCAGTGTTATTTGGCTCTAAACAGACAGTACACGGTGGCAGAATATCTGAGCACCGTGACTGATGAGAAACTGAGGAAGACTTTGACCATGTACAGACTCAGTGACCACAGCTTGGCCATAGAGACGGGCAGACACAGGCAGACCTGGCTGCCCAGAGAGGACAGGTTGCGTGAGCTCTGTCCACACAGACACACTTCCTGTTGCACTGCAGCAAGTATGAACACATCAGAGCCGACTTCCTCTCAAAAATAAAACACAAAGTCACTATTTTGCTGCAGCTTAGCAGCAGCAAAATATGTCAGGTTATGCCACAGCCTGAGGGACAACCATCACAACACCTGACACACCTGTCTATATTTACAGTCCTTGTAACTCACAATCTATATTTTTCTTTATTCATTTTTTTTCTATATTATATTTTGGTGTATTGTATTGTAGATAAGTGTATTTTGTATTATATATCATATATTTAATCTTTTTTTTTTTTTTATAGTTTTCTGACTTACTTTTATTATTGTACTTTATTTGTAAATTTTTAATGTCTTTGGCAATATTGTTAATCTACAGTCATGCCAATAAAGCTTATTGAAATTGACAGAGAGAGACAGAGAGAGATGGGTGATGAAAGGGTTAATATCAACCACTCCAGAGCTGCTGACTGTTGGAACAGTGGAAACATGAACCAGGACGGCTTTAGTGAGTTTTATTTTGTTTCTGTTGACTTTGAATGACGTGAGTTTGATGAGGATAAAATCACTGATTATGGAGCTGAAACCATTTCCCTCAGTGGAGACAACGCTCTGATTTACTTTAATTTCACAGATAAGAAACAATAAATTGTGAAGACAATAAAGCCTCCACACAAATAACATTTTAATTCATGTGTGTGATTTATCCTGGCTTCATATGAGCAGAGGAAAAGTCCGCTAGCTGCTAGGCTAATTTATACAATGTAAAATGCCATAGGCTTGTGCTAATAACGTTAGCATGTTGTATTTGTTTGGAAAACGTGTTTAGTATAAGACAGTTGTTTTGTCAGTGAACCTTGTGAGTTGTAATGGAGCTGAATTATGTACTTACTTACTTACTTATATGACAAGAGGAAAAGTTTACTAGCTGCTAGGCTAATTTATACAATGTAAAACGCCATAGGCTTGTGCTAATAACATTAGCATGTTGTATTTGTGGGGAAAATGTGTCCAGATAAAGACAAGTGTTTGTCTGTGAATGCTGCGAATTATAGTGAAGCTGATTTGTGAACTTGTGTTTGAAACTGTCTCTATTAACCCATGTTTAATGTGTGTTTAATGTGTGTCAGGGATCAACACGTCTGTGTCTGCTCACCTGTCGTTTGGCTTTCAGTTCGAAGCACATCCTCCCGACCACCAGCTTCTCTTTCTCCAGCTCCTTTGCTGTCATGCCGTTCACTTCGTTCTCTGCACAAACACAAATAACATCAGCTCCACAAACAAGCGCTTTCTATAGACCCTTTTACTGTGTACATTTTTAGGTGGGCGGGGCTTAGCTGGAGGCAAAACGATTCTAGCTAGCAAGTTCTGTTGTCTTGTTTTCGACAATGTTCTCTCATTGTGACCTCCTGTTGCCCTGACAACACCTCCAACACAAACATTCTCACCTCTGCTCTTGAGCGTGTTGGCTTTGAAGTCGTACTCGTCCTGCAGATCTTCAAGGTTCTTAATGTTCTGATCCGCCACCTGAAGAAGACGAACAGGGAAGACATTTCAACCACCCTGACTCCTTCTGCTCGACCGTGTTTCGTCTGTACACGTCACATGATGTCACCTGCACTCTTTCTTTCATCTCCTTCACTTTGTTGTCCAGCTTCTGTTTCTCCACCACCATCGCCGACTCCGTCCCCTCCCTCTCCTGCTGCAGACATGAAGATAAATAAGATAAGTGTTTACCCATCATGACTTTATTCAAGGAAACTCCACATTGTTTCCTTGTCTGTAGACGGACTTCCCTGTTTTTTGCACGTTCTGCTGACTCACTGTGAGCAGATTTTTAAATGACTTTAACTTAGTAATAGTGAGATTATGACTTATCTTCAAACACACTGGACGATACAAAGGTCTAGACGGGCCTATGTGCATTTTGTGTGTTCTACCTCTACGCTCTTGGCAGTGGCGAGGATCTTCTGTTCCTCCTTCAGGTTCCTGGAGATGATCATGGCCATGTGGACCGGATCTTCCTGGAACCGATCCTGCAGAGACACCCAGAGTTTAAGTTACGACTTAGACACTGAGTAAAGATTAACGCCTCCGGTTCAGCTGGCTTCGTTCGTACCTGCAGGTTCCTCTTGATCTTGCGGATGTTGTGCTGCAGCAGGAAGTTGTTCTCCAGGGCGAAGCGGCTGTGTTGGTCGTCCAGCTGAGCCAGGAGGTCGTGGAAGCGAACGGTGGCCAGAGAGTCCTGTATCGCCACCGTGTCCCTGAGGAAGCAAAGACGATAGAGCTACTACTTTCATGAATCTATTGTCTAGTTGTTCCGACGATAAAATGTAGAGTCCATTAAGTATTTTGTTTTCAAAGATACAAACACAGAAAAGTCGACATCTGCGACCTCTTCAGACGTCTCTTTTGTCCGAACAATTGTCGAAAATACAAAACTTTTCAATTTATTTAATTGATCGGCCCATCCCTGTGTCTGTCCTCTCACCAGTCGATGCTCTCGATCCACTTGCTCAGGTACTGTCGGATGTCCATGGGGAACGAGTCGTCGTACAGCTGGTCCACCTGCTCCAGGTACTTGCAGTCCAGCATCTGGAGTTGGCACCACTGCGCCATCTTCTGGTGAACGAGAGCAGCTTCATGAGTTCCAGTTTAAAGTGTAGTTCAAGGTTGAAACTGGAGCCTCGCTCATGCTGCACTAAGAAAATCTGACAATGATCTGATCTTTGATTTTCAACCATATAGACACAAAACATAAATGAACATTTTTTAAAAGGATCTCTTAAATATGGACCCTTATCACAGATTTATCAATTAGGCTCTGAAAAAGGGCGATTTGGGTTTTTACCAAACTATGAAAACTCATTACTATAAAAACATTTAAAGATTTTTTTTTTTAAGACTTTTAAATATTTTTCTGAATCTTTAAATTTAGACTTTTGATATTTCTTAAGACATTTAAAGATTGTTTTAAGACTTTAAAATATTTTTTGAGACTTTAAATTTAGACTTAAGATATTTTTTAGGACATTCAAATTTTTTTTTATTATTTTTAAATATTTCTTTAGACTTTAACTTCAGATATTTTTTTAGGACATTTAAAGATTTTTTTAAGACTTTTAAATTGTTTTACAGACTTTAAATTTAGACTTTAGATTTTTTAAGACTATAAAAGGCATTTAAAGTTTTTTTATGAAATTAAATATTTTTTTGAGACCTTAAATTTAGATTTCAGATTTTTTTAAAGACTTCTTAAGACACGTAAAGTTTTTTTTTTTTAAGTTTTTCTTTAAACGCCACTCGGAATTAAATATGTCAAATTTTACAATAATCAAAAGTGTGGGGGGAATGCAGTAAATTATTTCCAATAAAAAACAGTCATGTCTAAATATTTTGAGACTTTATCCTACCTCCCATGTCTTAGCATTTTTAAGACTTTTAAAAGACTGATTTAAGACATATTAATACATATTAAGGCATTATTTTAGAATTAAAGAATTAAATAGACTTTTTGAGTTACTTGTCATTCGAGTTATTGTTATACATTTGCTTTTATGTGATGTTGTACTTTACTTTTGTTTTTGTTGTTTTATTGCTTTTGCTGTTTTTGGTATTTTTATTTTATTTGCTCTGCTTCACAAAGCACTCTGTAAACCCTGTTTTTAAAAAGGTGCTGTATAAATAATGTTATAACTATTATATTTCTGTTGTGTTGTGTCAATGTTTGCTCTGCAGCCTCCCACAGGAATCAATTAAGTTTCATCTGATCCCTTAAGAACTTGTAATTCCTTCAAAACATGAGAAATATGCAGTGATTCGATAAGCTAATCTCTTTTCCACGCTCCGCCCCTCAGGGTGCACAGAGGTCAAAGGTCAGGGAGCTCTACATCTGGAAAGAAATCAGTGTTTGGCACTGAACATCGGAAGTCAGAGATGCTGACTGGATAATTATGTGCTGTGTTTCCTCTTTCAGTTTCAAGATGCGTTCACTGCTCTTTTCATAGGAAATTTGAAAAAAAAAAAACGAAAGTCAAGTGATTCCAGGGAACAAAATCAGCTCCATTCATCAGCCAGATGTTGGAAACGTGTGCAGGTGGCTGGTGGATTTGCTCCACTCACCATCAGCCCCCAAGACAATCATGAAGCAGCTGATTTCCACTTGTTCTTGCATTTCCAAAGATGATAACTATTGTACTGAAAGTTACAGCTGCATCAGACCTTATATTTCTATTTCTTGAAGTCAATATTACCATATTGATTTTCATTATAAGCTGGCAAAGGTAAGTTCTTTAACAAAAATGTTAAATTTGTATATTTACAATAAATAAAATATAAATACATATGTAAGGAAAAGAAGTTAATAAAACAACAGTAAATGAGCGTAGAGAAAATAAATGTATTTGAGGCAACAGAGTTAGCTGAATGAGTCAACATTATTAAACAATAAATAAATAATTTAAAAAAACAAAATAAATTTTGGTCAGATTATGGCGATAAATTTGTCTCGGTAATATTCGTGTGAAATCGGTCGACAACCCGTAAATTAAAAACACTTTTCACAAATATATATTTTTGCGAATATATAACGCAGCTGCACATAGATAAATTCCAAAACTTAACATTTTTTTTAAATTTTTAATTCATTTACAAATAAATAAATAAAAAGCATAGGTGAATATCTTTCTCACATTTACGACTTTCAAACGAATATTTGCGAATCCAGTTTTTAATTGTGAATCTCAATTCTACGTTTGCGTATTTACATTTTTTACAAGTGTTTTTTATTTGTTTTATTTGTTTTTTTGTGGAATTTGTGTATGTGCAGATTTGTTTTATATTTGCAAAATATTTTTTTTAGTTTGCAAACCTTTTTTGTATTTGTGGAAGTAATTTTATATTAATAAATGACACACTTATGATTTTTTGTGTTTGCGGAAGTTATTTTATATTAATAAATTACACATTTATGATTTTTTGTGTTTGTGGAAGTTATTTTATATTAATAAATTACACATTTATGATTTTTTTTTACTTTACAAATATTTTGTGTTTGTGGAGGATATTTTATATTAATAAATTACACATTTATGATTTTTTTGTGTTTGTGGAAGTTATTTTATATTAATAAATTACACATTTACGATTTTTTTTACTTTACAATTTTTTTTGTATTTGTGGAAGTTATTTTATGTTAATAAATTACACACTTACGATTCTTTTTTGACTTTACGATTTTTTGTGTGTTTGTGGAAGTTATTTTATATTAATAGATTACACATTTACACAAAGATTGTTGATTTTCTCACACTAATTATACCGACACAAATCTATCTCCATATTTCAAGCGTTTGCAGATCTGTTTTTAATTGCAACTTTATTTATTTAATTTTTGAGCTTACAAATACTTTTTGTACTAGCAGATGATGCTTTAATTTTACAAGTTGCACTTTTGCATAATATTATATACTTAAAGATTATATATTTACACACAGATTGTAGATATTCTCCCACAAATAACACTGACATAAATCTATCTCCATATCAAAATGCCAGAAATTGAGACATAGTTTGACATTGTGTCAGTTTTGCATCGTTTATCAGTGAATATTTGCGCAGAAAATTAATCCTTATGAAGTCATTTCCAAAACAAGCTGACACAGGTGAGTGCAGGATGAGAGAGGTACATAGGTTTCATTTCCCTGACTGCCATCACCGCCTCTGCTGCGTCAGTGTACAAATGTCCCACAGCAGGAATCGTCTCGTGAACTCACCTTTTCTTGCTTGTCTCGTGAAACCAAAGTCCGTCCGGAAATGTGACTTTTGTAGCTTTTCTTCTAGACTGTCATAAACTGCTGCGTCACAGCGTCACACCCAACACTTTATCTGAATGCTTATTTTACAGTAGTGAATTCGGCGGAGATTTTGTTCACCTGCTGCATCACATTAAGTTAACTGACAACATTTGGGGCAGCTTGGCAGTGACTAGCTAACGTGTCAGGTTAGAGGTAGTGGACGGTGACGGATACAGTAAACCACTTTAAAGAAGTTGAATTTGGATTAAAATATCTGCTGCTCGGTTTAGCGGATATTTACGTGACAGACAGCGACGTAAAACTGACATTTAATGCTTTTAAAATGGTCGTTTTCTTTACTCGACTAGCAAGTTCAAGTTCACAGTTTTATATGTCTGTGAAAATATGTGAGAAAAGACATTACATCACCGCGCGAGGGCATAACATATTAAACTTACCTTTTATTGTCAGGTGATGTGAACAAAATATGACAGGAATATGTTTATAGGTCCCAAAGAGGATTTTCCCAAACTGTGCAACGACTCTGCAACTCAGCCTTCTCCTGTAAGTGTACGGAAACAGCGTCAGCCAATCGCCGCTTAAGTTTCCTGCCATGTGCCCGCCCCTTTGACTACGACAGCCAATCAGAACGACGAATGCCGGCTGTTCCATGAGTTAGCAGGCGTACCCATAACAACAGTGACACACAGCTTGTTTGTCTTGTTTGTTTGTCAGCATGGGCACACAAACAGGAATAAACATGTGTGGAAATAATTTGTCTTTCAGAATAAGAGTTTTTAATTGTGTGAAAAATATTGTTTCTATGATTTAAAGCGACATAATGTGGTCTCCGGGGGGGGGGGGGGGGGTGAAGTGATGAGAAGAGCTTACAGTGACCACGTGTTTTCAGAGAAAGAGAAAGCAGCCTCAATAAAAGACTCCTACAACTCTGAAACTGAAACTTAACTTGTGATAAATAATCAGTGCACATCATTAAAGTTACTCTGTCCAAAAATAAGAAAATAAGAATTATTTCCTGAACATATTATTTGAATATATAATTTTATTTACTAACAATAAATGTTGGACAATAAAGATTTGGCCCCACCAACAATAATAATAGCCTCATAACTGCATTTACACTCACCGGCCACTTTATTAGGTACACCTGTTCAATGCAACAGAGCACCTTTGTAGAGATGTATTGCTTGTTACTGTTTTTGTTTTGCTTCGGGTTTTTGTTTTTTTGTCAAATTTATTTTATATTAACAAATTACATATTTTCGTTTTTTTTACTACGATTTTTTTGTGTTTGTGGAAGTTATTTTATATTAATGAATTACATATTTACGATTTTTTTTAATACGAATTTTTTTGTGTTTGTGGATGTTATTTTATATTAATAAATTACACATTTACAATTTTTTTTTACTATGAATTTTTTGTGTTTGTGAAAGTTATTTTAAATTAATAAATTACACATTTACGAGTTTTTTTTTAACTGCGTTTTTTTGTGTTTGTGGAAGTTATTTTATATTAATAAATTACACATTTACAATTTTTTTTACTACGATTTTTTTGTGTTTGTGGAAGTTATTTTATATTATTGAATTACACATTTATGATTTTTTTTTACTTTACGAATTATTTTGTGTTTGTGGAAGTTATTTTATATTAATAAATTACACATTTACGAGTTTTTTTTACTTTACAAATATTTTTTGTGTTTGTGAAAGTTATTTTAGATTAATAAATTACACATTTACGATTTTTTTTTAACTGCCTTTTTTGTGTTTGTGGAAGTTATTTTATATTAATAAATTACACATTTACGATTTTTTTTACTACGATTTTTTTTTGTGTTTGTGGAAGTTATTTTATATTAATGAATTACACATTACGATTTTTTTACTACGAATTTTTTTGTTTGTGGAAGTTATTTTATATTAATAAATTACACATTTGCACACAGATTGCAGATATTCTCGCACAAATAATACTGACACAAATCTCCATATTTATTTATTTATTTAATTTTTGAGCTTACAAATACTTTTTGTACTAGCAGATGATGCTTTAATTTTACAAATTGCACTTTTGCATATATTTATTTATCTCTTGAGTTTTTATAGTTAGTTATTATATACTTAAAGATTATATATTTACACACAGATTGTAGATATTCTCCCACAAATAACACTGACACAAATCTATCTCCATATCAAAATGCCAGAAATTGAGACATAGTTTGACATTGTGTCAGTTTTGCATCGTGTATCAGTGAATATTTGCGCAGAAAATTAATCCTTATGAAGTCATTTCCAAAACAAGCTGACACAGGTGAGTGCAGGATGAGAGGTACATAGGTTTCATTTCCCTGACCGCCTTTCCTGCTTCAGTGTACAAATGTCCCACAGCAGGAATCGTCCCGTGAACTCACCTTTTCTTGCTTGTCTCGTGAAACCAAAGTCCATCTGGACCTTTGACCACCAAAATCTAATCAGTTCATCATTGAGTCCAAGTGAACGTTTGTGCCAAATCTGAATGAACTCCTAAAAGTATTCTTGAGATATCATGTTCACAAAAATGAGACAGACAAGGACACACTGATCTTTGACCTGTAACCACCAAAATCTAAGCAGGTCATCGTTGAGTCCACATGAACATTTGTGCCAAAATTGAGGAAATACCCTCAAGGTGGGTTATAAGAAGATGTTCTGAAGCGTCAGAGAGCCAGAAACTGATCTGTAGAGTTGTTCTTGTTGTTTAATGCAGCAGAGAAAATACAAAACAAATGTTAATCAACAACAATTTACACCCGAGCCTGTTAGTCAACTCACCAACACATCATAAAACACGTAATAATACTGATATCCATGCATATATATGAGTAAATGGTCCAAATTAAATAATGTACAGCACATTCATGATTGTTCATATACATGCACAAACCAGATGTAAATATCTAGAGCACACAGGCGGCATCAAGGTCATGTTTCTCAATTTGGAAACTGCACTCTGGCGCCACCTGGTGGCACAAATAAATAACATTTTTTAATATATATGTGAAGGACATCATTACCCAGAAACCTTTGGGTCTGACAGTTGTCACTACAAGGACCGTTTATGTGTTTAAAACTGCTTCACCACACACCACTGCATTCGATCACTGCTTTCAGTCCATACTGGAAACATTCTGTGAGAAAATCAACTTGACACACGCTTGAAATATGTTCAGGATCGCAGCGAACACTGTGACATCCACAGAATGGTCTTTATTAGTGATAATGTGACATAAAAGTCACATGTTCAAGCTCCAGTGTGGAGGATTTAGGGGGATATATGGGCAGAAATGGAGTATATTACATTTTCTTTCGAGTATAATGACCTGAAAATAAGATTCATTCATACAGTAGGTGTCTTGATTTCCAATGAAGGAGAACAGTTTTCCTGACAATAGGTACAGATGTATTGCTTGTTACTGTTTTGCTTTGGGGTTTGACCACCAAAATCTAATCAGGTCATCATTGAGCCCAAGTGAACGTTTGTGCCAAAATTGAAGGAACTCTCTAAAAGTATTCTTGAGATATCATGTTCACAAAAATGAGACAGACAAGGACACACTGATCTTTGACCTGTAACCACCAAAATCTAATCAGGTCATCGTTGAGTCCAAGTGAACGTTTGTGCCAAAATTGAGGAAATTCCCTCATGGTGGGTTAGATATGGAGAGTAGGTCTCCTGAAGGAGAACAGTTTTACTGACAATAGGTAGTGTGACAAGAAAAGATGTATTGCTTGGCATTGTTTTATTTTTGGGTCACAGTGACCTTTGACCACCAAAATCTCGTCAGTTCATCATTGAGTCCAAGTGAACGTTTGTGCCAAATGTGAAGGAACTCTCTAAAAGTATTCTTGAGATATCATGTTCACAAAAATGAGACAGACAAGGACACACTGATCTTTGACCTGTAACCACCAAAATCTAATCAGGTCATCGTTGAGTCCACATGAACGTTTGTGCCAAAATTGAGGAAATTCCCTTAAGGTGGGTTCGATATGATTATATGGACAGTAGGTGTCTTGATTTCCATTAAAGGAGAACAGTTTTCCTGACAATAGGTACAGCTACAAGTAAAGATGTATTGCTTGGCATTGTTTTGTTTTTTTTGTGTCACAGTGACCTTTGAACACCAAAATCTAATCAGTTCATCGTTGAGTCCACGTGGACGTCTGTGCCAAAATGGAGGAAATTCCCTCATGGTGGGTTAGATATGATGATATGGACAGTAGGTGTCTTGATTTCCAATAAAGTAAAGATGTATTGCTTGTTACTGTTTTTGTTTTGCTTTGGGTTTGTTGTTGTTTTTTGTCACAGTGACCTTTGAACACCAAAATCTAATCAATTCATCATTAAGTCCACGTGAACATTCGTGCCAAAATTGAGGAAATTCCCTCAAGGTTAGATATGATTTTATGGGCAGTAGGTGTCTTGATTTCCAATGAAGGAGAACAGTTTTACTGACAACAGGTCGTGCCACAAGAAAAGATGTAGTCCTTGACATTGTTGATTTTTTTGGGTCACAGTGACCTTTGACCACCAAAATCTAATCAGTTCATCACTTAGTCTAAGTGAACATTTGTGCCAAATTTGAAGGAACTCCCTAAGGTATTCTTCACAAATTGTATTTGTAATGTATTGTTCACAAAAATGAGACAGACAAGGTCACACTGATCTTTGACCTGTAACCACCAAAATCTAATCAGGTCATCATTGATTCCACATGAACGTTTGTGCCAAAATTGAGGAAATTCCCTCAAGGTCGGTTAGACATGATGATATGGACAGTACGTGTCTTGATTTCCAATGAAGGAGAACAGTTTTCCTGACAATAGGTACAGATGTATTGCTTGTTATTGTTTTTGTTTCGCTTTGGGGTTTGGCCACCAAAATCTCATCAGTTCATCATTGAGTCCAAGTGAACATTTGTGCCAAATTTTAAGAAATTCCCTCAAGGCAAGATGTCGCATTCTCAAGAATGAGACAGACGAGGTCACAGCAACCTTGGCCTGAAATAAGATTCATTGTGTTTTTGTTAATTTAGAAACACTCAATAGATTTTTTAAAATGTGAAATTGTTTCTTCTTTAACGTGAAACTGCTTTATTCAGTGTTTTTACCGGTTTAAATCACTTGGTCTGTTTGTTCGGATAATTCAGCTCCCAGTAAAAACCTCCTGAACGTCTCCAACATGCCAAACAGCATGGAAGAAACACTGATTTTAAACTTGAAACTGCTTTATTGAGTGTTTTTACCCCTTTTAACTTCCAAGTCCATTTATTTTGGAGAGGAAGAGACCTCTGTGGATAATTCGGCTTCTGGTAAAAACCTCCTGAACATCTGGATCTTAAGTTATCAGAGTAAATAGGTAAGCTAGCGATCTGTCTCTGACGTGCCAGCGACCACAGAAAAAACACAGATTTTTAACATGAAACCACTTAATTCAGTGTTTTTACCACGTCCACTTGTTTTGGTAAAACCATCAGCTGGTTGCAGTCCCCAGTCGCCACCACTAGATGCCACTAAATCCCCTTAAATCTCACACACTGTACCTTAAATGCAGGTACTGTGTTGCAATGCGTCTCAGTCAGCTACAGCTATCTACAGTGTCCCTCAATGCACCGTCACATCTCCTCCTCAAGATCAGAACTGCAGCTCAACACAAATGCAGCAACATGACGTTTTGCTCGCACCACTCATTTCAACATCTGTTTATCTTTGTTCCTTATGGAAACAATTTAAAATCACTTCATTAAGATTTCAAATCTCTTAAAGTGAAAAAAATATGAATGTAAAGCTTTTTTTGTCTCCTCCAGAGGAGATGAAACAATCAAACTGCTCGACGGCCTGACCTTGCTTTCTGCAGGGAAGCAAACCAGAGTGCACCAAACAACTCGGATGGACATTCTGTTCACTGCAGAATCACACAAACGTGCGACCGTGGCACTCGTGGACGTCTTGTTCCAACAGCAGAACAAAGACTTTTGGGTCAGAAACCCCCGTGAAGCACAACAACAGTCAGGACATCTGCACTCGGCTCCGAATCCAGATCAAACCTCCCTCTGAGATCACAGTTCCTGTCCTCACGTTGTAATTGGCTGATGGATCCAAAACTCTCCTGGCTGTTTGTGCACTATTTTACACTCCAGTGATGACTGAGAAACAACCCAGAGATTAAAGCTGCAGCAGCATAACATTATTTGTTTTTCACCACCTATAAACCCAGCCACATGTGTGTGTTTCATACATATCGTTTCTAAAGTGAGCTGACTCATCTGGAGGTGGAGGGGACGGTGTGACACCTGCCAAGCTGCAGAACACTGTTAAAGACCAGCAAACAACAAAACCAGTTGCTTTGCAGCGACTCACTGCAGCACTATCCCGAGGTAGTGCCATGAAACGTGGTTCGGTTTGAACCGAGACATCACTGCCTTTCCAACTGGTATGGTGCCACAAAAGTGACTGTTTTTACTGAGGCATAACTGCATTTCCTGCCAGGATAGTGTCACAAAAGTGGCAGTTTTTACAGAAAAATCAATGCCTTTCCTGCTGGACAGGTGCCACTAAAAGCGGCTGTTTTTTACTGAGACATCGCTGCATTTCCAACTGGGATATTGTCACAGAAAGTGGCAGTTTTTACTGATAAATTGATGCATTTCCTGCTGGGATAGTGCCACAAAAAATAACTGTTTCTACTGTGACATCAGTGCATTTCCTGCCAGGAGAGTGCTGATAAAAGCAGTTGTTTTTTACCGAGGAATTGCTGCACATTTACTGAGACATAACTGCATTTGCTGCCACGATAGTGCCACAAAAAGTGGCTGATTTTTACAGAGACATTGCTGCATTTCATGCCAGGATAGTGGCACAAAATGCAGTTGTTTTTACTGATTTATAAATGCATTTCCTGCCGGATAGGTGCCACTAAAAATGATTCTTTTCTATTAAGACATTGCTGCATTTCCAGCTGGTATGGTGCCACAAAAAGCAGTTGTTTTTTACTGAGGAATTGCTGCACATAGTGTCACAAAAGTGGCTGTTTTCACTGAGACATCACTGCATTTGCTGCCACGATAGTGCCACAAAAAGCAGCTGATTTTTACAGAGACATTGCTGCATTTCCTGCCAGGATACTGCCACAAAATGCAGTTGTTTTTACTGATTTATAAATGCATTTCCTGCCGGATAGGTGCCACTAAAAACGACTGTTTTTTATTGAGACATTGCTGCATTTCCAACTGGTATGGTGCCACAAAAGAGGCTGTTTTTACTGAGACATCACTGCATTTCCTGCCAGGATAGCGCTACAAAATGCAGTTGTTTTTTTACAGAAAAATAAACGCATTTCCTGCCGGAGAGGTGCCACTAAAAACGATTCTTTTCTATTAAGACATTGCCGCATTTCCAACTGGTATGGTGCCACAAAAAGCAGTTGTTTTTAACAAGACATCGCTGCATTTCCTGCCAGGATAGTGTCACAAAATGCAGTTGTTGTTTTGGTTTTTTTTTTACAGAGAAATGAATGCATTTACTACTGGAGAGGTGCCACTAAAAGCGACTGTGTTTTACTGAGACATCAATGCACTTCCTGCCAGGATGGCGCCACAAAAAACAGTTGTTTTTTACCAAGACATCCCTGCATTCCCTGAAGGGATAGCGCCACGAAATGTGTTTGTGTTTTACTGAGACATTGCTGCATTTCAACCGGTATAGTGCCTCAAAAGTGGCTGTTCTTACCAAGACATCACTGCATTTCCTGCCGCAACAGTGCCACAAAATGCAGCTGTTTTTTACAGAGACACAAATGGCTTCTCCAGCTACGACTGTGCCCCAAAAACAGGGTAATTTAAGCCCAAACATGACTTTTCCTAACCATAACCAAGTGGAATTTGTGCCTAAACCTAACCATGTGTAAACCACTGCGTTGTTGTAGCATAAAGTATCTGCTACAAAATAACACACACATGTGATGTATTTGTCGTTTACAGAAATACCATCATATTTTCTGGCAACAGGGCTGAACACACTCTACAGGTGAGTACTGCCTTCAGCTGCAGTCCCTCTAATGTCCACTAGGTGCTGCTCCACTCTATATACATCACTATAACCAAGGAAAATGACTGTGTGACACCTTTATCTTCCAGTGTGGCTGCGTTTGTATGAGCAGGTCCTCATCTTGTTTGCAGGATCGTCACCTCACTCTACATACTCGAGACATGATGAGGGAGGGCAGGGACGCCGTCTCAGAGTTACAACATTGCTGACAACTTTCCCTCCATCTCGTCTTGAGAACAAATCACAGCGAGGAGTTTGCAAACAAGCTTTGGGGCAGAGAAGGCCGATGTGTCGGCTGAGAGTCATTAGGTTCGTGTTTTTCAAAATAAAGGCGCACGTGGAAGACGCCCTGCGGGGTTTGTTCTGGTCAGGGCTCAAATCAGGACACGTTTTCATAAGACAGGAGGACAGGAAGCAGCAGGAGTCTGGTCATCAAATAGTTTTTAAATATATCTGCTTCCATGAGTTTTCATTGTTGAAACAGACTCTTAACTGACTCTTAGCGACATGTATGATACACAAGTGTCGCACTGTTGCCTGCGTGCTTTCTGTCCACCAGGAGGATTAAAGGTTTACCAACTAGTAGGGTGGGTAGGTTTAAAAAAATGCAATATCAGTATCAGTACCCTTAAAGTGATACTGATACCAACAGATTTCTTGATTTGAAACCTTTGTCTACTTCAGTCGATGCCCATCAAATGAATGGCAGCTTTCTGTTACGTAAAATACCACCAGACGCCTAAGCTACTTGGCTAGGTTTAAAAAAACTTCACAAGTATGTCACATGACAGATTAGGTTAGGGTTTGGGTTTCACGTGTATGCCATGGCGATGTGGAAAAGTTTAGCTCCTCTGCTTGGAGGGCCAGGATTCTGTTGAATCTGTGGTCGTAGTGGAGGTGATGTTGGGTTATGGTAAAGTTGTGATGGCTTGGCTGTGGGAGGCCGGTAGAAAAACGTCATGAGTAGGGTTAGGGTTAAGGTTGAGGGGGGTTGCATTGTTGCATATACCTATGAAATGTAAACTACAACTCGTATGTGACCTACAGAATCATGAGCCAGTTATTCAAGTGTACAATGCGTTGACGGAAGTAAAGAAGGAAGTCGTATAAAGAGCAAAAGTCTGCGTAAAAAGGCAGGCTAGGGTGGTGGATGGGTCACAAAACACTTTCCCAAGGAGACTGGTGTTTGGAATTGTGATACCAAGAGAATTTTGTAAATTGTAACCTACGTAACTTCACGTTAAGCACTTAATGTCATTCGAGGGGTGCTAATTTATAGATATCAGAGTCCTGCGTTGGGTCAGGTAACCCGCAAGAAGTTGTGTAAGACACAGGTAAAAACAAACTACACGCAGGCGTGCAGCTGGTGAGAACAAAAATATGTGGCGTTGCTAAACATACTGATACTTGAGAGTGTGACGATATTGTGACAACGTTCCCTCATAGAACGGTTTGTTTGATATCCTATGAAATAGCGCCCCACGAATGGTGTTACATCCTTAAAGGGATAGTGCACCCAAAAATGAAACTTCAGCCATTATCTACTCACCCATATGCCGAGGGAGGCTCAGGTGAAGTTTTAGAGTCCTCACATCACTTGCGGAGATCCAAGGGGAGAGGAGGTAGCAACACAACTCCACCTAATGGAGGCTGACGGCGCCCCAGATTCAAACGTCCAAAAACACATCATTGAAACCACAAAATATCTCCATACTGCTCGTCCGTAGTGATCCAAGTGTCCTGAAGCCCCGACATAAAAAGCTGTTTGGAAATACGTCATTTGAACTCACAGGCTACAATGAGGCTAAAAACAGAGTTCAAATGACGTTTTTCCAAACAACTTTTTATGTCGGGGCTTCAGGACACTTGGATCACTACGGACGAGCAGTATGGAGATATTTTGTGGTTTCAATTATGTGTTTTTGGACGTTTGAATCTGGGGCGCCGTCAGCCTCCATTAGGTGGAGTTGTGTTGCTACCTCCTCTCCCCTTGGATCTCTGCAAGTGATGTGAGGACTCTAAAACTTCACCTGAGCCTCCCTCGGTATATGGGTGAGTAGATAATGGCTGAATTTACATTTTCAGGTGCACTATCCCTTTAACATACAGAGGTTAGGTTTGGGGGGGAAAAAACATGGTAAGGACGAACCTTAAAATGACATTGAGTTCACTCAAGTCCGAACAAGCACATCCAGGGGTAAAGTCCACGTTTTTGTGACCCACCCAAGAGTAGACGTGAATTCCTGCCAAGTGGCATGAATTAAGCAGCGAGAATGAAGCGGGTAGCACTGTTCCACGTGAAACGCTCATTTGCAAGAGCTGAAAAATCTGAAATTCAGCAAACAATTCACGCCTTAATAGCCAATCAACTCAGAGATTTCATGTGCGTATGGAGCAAGTCAACACAAAATATTCTAGTGTTAGAATATGACGCGAAAATTCAAATTGCAGACTTTCACCCAAGACCTTCCCCTGGAGTCGCGTGTTTCAGATCCCTGTGAACTTTGAGTCACTTAAGGTACGTCCTCTTCATGTGTCTTTTCCTAAACCTAACCTCCATAAGTCTACGCTTATTATGTATGTTAGGAATGTGACATCATTCGTGGGGTACAAATTCGTCATACGAACTGTTCTTTGAGTATACGTTGCTTCTGCAAACCTCACTTGTCATCCTGATGTACTGCCCCCCCCCCACTGTTCATGGTCTGAATTGCACCTTGTGGGTATGTAATGTTACCGTAACGTCTAAACGTAATGCTCACTGCTTTTCATTTTTCACAAGTTGATCCTTCAGAGTGATATCAGCTGTTCCTATCATGTTCTGTCTGATATCTAGTTGTTGTTCTTGTATAAACGCACAAAGAATAAAACTAAAACCAACTTTTAAGAGTCCAGTCCTTGAGAATAAATCTCTTCCACAGGCGGGACGTCACTGGGTCTATAGGTTTTTAACAAAATAGAGCTTTACGTTCAACCTTAAGTCCTGCAGACGCCGGGGTTCCCTCAGGAGCAGCCGCAGTGGTCTACCACCATGGACGGGATCTTCCCGTAGATAATCTGCTCCTTGCGGTTGAAGTAGAGCATGTTGATGGGTGACATCTTGGTGGGCGTGCAGCAGGGCCCCGCCGTGCCCCGCGGGTTGGCCTTGTTCACCAGGTGTGCGTGCGGGTACTGCTGCAAGTGCATGAACTCGCACTCCCCTGAGCAGTAGTTGGCCCGGTAGCGTTTGGGCGCGATGATCCAGTCCCAGCCGAACTCCTCGAAGTCGACGGTGAGCGGGTAGCGGCAGCAGCGGGTCTCCGCAGACTCCTCGTCGCAGTTGAGGCCCGAGTCGCGGCGGGATCTCTTGGGGCTGTCGAGGATCTTCACTTCGATGAACGGTTGCTGGAAAGGAAATGAAAATGGTCATGCAACAAAGCACCTGCGTCCAACCTGTCGCAGTTCTGTCAAGCACAAATATCAAGGAAAATCTGCAAGTCTACAGAACTGGCAGGCAAAACGCTCACTGTCACAGCTGTACCCGGTGGAATTGTCCCTGTTGGTTGCCACACGTTCTGGTTTTTCTAGGGATGTTCTCTTTTTTGTCTCGGAAAATGTCTATTCTCATTAGGCCACTAATGGCATTGCCAAAGCAAAGCATGAAGATCAGATCTTCCAGTGTGAACTACCAGTGTTGTTTTGAAGTTGTGAGTTAATAGGTTGATTTGTGGTTCACTCACCAGTCCTTCCTCTCCAGGCTCTGCTGACGTGACGGCCAAATCTTCTCCATTGGAGTCGTAGGCGTTGATCTCGATCCCGTAGTTGGTCTCCGGTTGGCGCAGCCAAGCCTGCAGCAGAGGCTTGATGTCAATGCTCTGCCAGGAACTGGCACCGGCGTCAGTGTCGATCTTCAGCGAGCGGACTCTGACTCTGGTGTTGTTTCCCTCCTTGCCAAGTTTGAGGCGGGAGATCTGCAGGAAGACGGTGGTGACCATGTCAGCCGGCCGCAGGTGAACCCACAGCTGAGCGCGCAGGATGTTTTTGGGTTGGATCTTCGGACTGAGGCTGAACACACAGCAGGAGGACAACTCGTCCTGGGTGATCGCGTTAGCTGGAAGAAATCATTTAAATGTTTAATTATCTGAGTTCAGACAGAACAGACGGAACATTTAGCTTTGGTGTGATGAACTCATGTGATCATCCAACATGTTTTAAAACTCACAAGTGAATGTTTGTGCCAAATTTGAAGAACTTCCATTGAGGCGTTCCTGAGATATTGTGCTTACAAGGATTGGACCGACGTTCGTACAGACATATAAGATAGAGATAAGAAAGCCGAGGCGTTCTTTGTGCACACAGTAAGTTTAAAAGCCTCAGCTTACCTTGTGTCACTCTACATCGAAATCCAGCGCTTGGACAGTGACTTGCAGCGTTAAACACTGACGAAAGAGACGTCCTTTAACGTCAGCATGATACGCGGCACGTTGTCATTATAGTTTACGCGGCAGGAAACAGATGAAACATTTTTTCCTAAACCCAACCTCGTACTTTTGTCAAAACGTCAACTCGCAGTGCTGCACAGACGTAGTGCTTTTATTTTGAAAGAGACTGTATGCAAACTGTACATTTCCTGTGAAAACAGAAGTGTATTTTGAAAACAGACAATGCATGTAACAGGCTGAAGTTGACACGGCGTCCCAGAACGTCAACAACCAACACACCCAGGGTACCTTGGACGTCATATGTGGACGTGGAAACTCCATGACCAAACGAGTTGCTTGAAAATGTGTTGCCTCATCAAGAGTTGAAGGTCGCCTCCAGAATAAAAGCATTTTAAAGGAATTCCATTGAAGTGTTCCTGCGATATTGTGTTCACAAGGATGGGACGTCCCATGTTTCCGCTAAAAAATCAGATAGATCAGCTGATCCTGGACAGCAAAATGTGGGATTTTAAAATCGAATCGAACAACTGGGCCCAGAATATTGAGTCCTGATGTTCTGATAACCCCACGACTTTTCCTCGACTGCCTCACATGAGCACCCGGGAAACAATAATCTAATGATCACATAATTTGCTGAGCATTTTGTACAATCTAAGAGTTTCTATTTTGCACCACCCAAAAATATCAACTATGAATGGACCTTCAGCTCCGTCATTGTCCAGGTCAGTTAGACTATACTAGACTAGATTTATAATTTAATTGAATTTATTTTTAATGTCCTTTTATTTCATTATTTATTCTATTTTATTTATTTTCTTTCCTTATCTTATTACTATTATCATTTTCTGTTTTAAAGTTGGAACATGATTTATTAAATAAAGGGAGAAATGCTAAATTTGAAAGATGAAGGTCATATTTTGAAATTGTGTCATTTTAGCCGAAATAGAAAATTGCGATTAAATCTTTATTTATTTATTCTTTAAAAATAAGATAAATAAAAAATAAAATATATATATATATATATATATATATATATATTAATAATATTCATATGTGCCTGCTCATTTAAATTTAATTTAAATATCTTCACCTAATAAAACTGCATTGTGTGACTTTAATTAAGACTTAAAATAAAAACAGTTACACAGCAAAAGGTTGTTGGATAATAAATATATTATTATTATATGATTTTCAGAGTTAAAGCCCAACATTACACTACAAAAAGTGATTATATTCTGTGTTCAGTGGGGTACATGGTCGTTTGTGCCAAAACTGTGACCGTTTTCAGCGCGCACAAACTTTACGCATAAGATTTACGCACGGAACACGAGCTTCTCTTTTAACACGCGCCGCTCACAGAGGTGCAAAACACACAAAAACAGTGTCAAACTGTAAAAGAGATTTGGTGTAGTTACGCTTGGTGGCCATGGTGATGATGGTCTCCGTCGTGGCGTGGTCCTCGTCCTCCACCCGCGGGTCGTACTGGTCCAGGAGCTGCGTCAGAGGCGGCGCTTTGGGCAACAGCTGGCGGATCATGTCCCGGCTGATGTTGGGAGCCTGCTCGAGCCGCAGGATGCTGAGGATCTGGGACTTGATGCTGTGGAGCCTCATCTGCTTGCTGTGCTCCCGGAAGTCGCAGGCCAAGCACTGCTCTCCGCTCTCCGCCAGCAGCTTGGAGGTCTGGTTCATCTCCATGGAGAGGCTGGCGGAGAAGAAGACGGACAGGCCGAGGAAGAGGAGCATCCTGGAGGGAAGAAGAGGTCAGTGTGGTGACGCTGTCTGATATGGATGTATCCCCGGGCCTCTGGACTTTATGATTGGCTGATAGGAGGACCCGTTTTTTTTAATCAGAGGGGAGATTTAAAGAGGTAGCGGATTAAAGACGAGTCTGGGATCTGATGGGTCTTTATTCTATAATCTGTTTGATATGAGTCACAAAAAACTTTATTAGTTTTATTTTATAATTACATTTCTGGGCAGTAAATGGGTATTATCCTCCTGAGACCCAAAGGTGAGAGGTGACTATATCTATTAGTGTTTGACAGGCTACTCTCATTACTAGTTACCTTCATTTGAAAGTAATAAGTTACTTAACAATATGGTACGGTATGGTATGGTTTGCAGGCAAGTGTGAAGCGTTCGTGATGAGAGTCCGCACCTTCAAATCTGAGGTCATGGGGTCATGGTTCTCTCCTGGAAACCGGTGGATTGCCGGGTTGGGAGAGAGTTACTGCCTCAAGCGAGGGAGTTCAAGTATCTCGGGGTCTTGTTCAGAAGTGAGGGCAGAATGGAGTGTGAGATGGATCTGTCATGGTGAAGAGGAAGCTTTCGATGTCCTGGTCCATCTACGTCCCAACCCTCACCTGTGGTCATGAGCTCTGGGTAGTGACTGAAAGAGTGAGGTCACAGATACAAGCAGCCGAAACGAGTTTCCTCTGTAGGGTGTCTGGGCTCAGCCTTAGAGATAGGGGGAGGAGCTCGGAGTAGAGCTGCTGCTTCTTCGCATTGCAAGGGGTCAGTTGAGGTGGTTCAACATCTGATCAGGATCCTCCTGGGCGCCTCCTGTTAGAGGTGATTCAGGCACGTCCCACTGGTAGGAGGCCATCAGGTGAAAATGAATGGATGGATGAAAGTTACTTTACCATATTACTCTCTGTGTGGAGTAATAAGTTACATCCAACATATACCAACATCACCCAAATGTGCCGATCACCAGGATGAGGAAACAACAAACCAGAGGTCAGCTCCTTATCTCCGCTGCTTTCTTTATAATGGCTTCTGGAGATACTTATTTCTTTTGACGCTCTGGATCAGTGTGGATGAATGAAAAATGAAAACACTTTATTTCCGGTGGTAACACGTAACGTGACACTGTGAATGTAACCCTAAAGTTTAAAGGTCCTGGCCCCCCTTATTTCACTGCTCCAAACTGCACTGACAACCACTGCACAGGAGCTGCTCTTCTTCGACCACCTCTCCCTCAAAACTTGCTAAATGGCGCCTCTTGGTGGCCGAAACCGTGCAGCACATTCACAAACATCACCCCTGCATTGAAATGAGATCATCGCCTGCATACAAAGAAATTGTTGAATTAAATTACACGACAGTACTTTTTAATGATTTTTATACTGTCGTTTGTACTTTTAGATATTTATTAGTATTGTCAAATAAAAGTTATTTGTCTTAAACTTATGATTGTTTTCTCTTTTTCTCAGGTCTTCAGCAGCAAAAATCTTGGGTCTTGGATGTTTTTTAATATCCCATGGAGAGAGACTCTCACTGCAGCCTGTTCTATTTTGTTCTGAAAATGTTGGCGTGCAGCCTCGTTCTGTGGACGATTAACCAGGTGCAGACTGATAAAGCGTCAAGGTACCATGTCTGAAGGGTTGGTGTTGGTTCCAAAGGTACTACGTTGGAAGTGTTTGGTGGAAACGAGGCTAAAGAGTGACAAAAAATTAGCTAAAATGGCTGAAAAAAAACAGACTGCGTGTGATAACGTTATACTGGTTTTGATACAATACATACTCAGTCTAGAGCTGAAGGTGCTCTGATGGGACTCCAGAGTGGCGTTGTCTCCTCTCGGACTCCTCCACTGACGACTCCAGTTCCACTCCCAGGATGGAACCAGCTTTCCTGACGAGCTTATTGAGTCTGGGTGTTTCTCAAAGTCGAGGGCGGATCCGTAAACAGTGTCTTCTACTTCTACCTGCCCGTGTTCCCGCTTCGTCTCCCTGCTAATCGTTCCCGCCTGTTTGCCTTGTTATCTTCAATTGAAGTATCGTCAGTCAGCTGTGACACGTTCAATGTCTTCCTAAGTTTTTGAAAACCTTACTTGCACGAGTCTTTATGAGTTTATCCATGAAACAATCTCTGAAATCAAACCTTAATAATGACATTGAAGGCGTAAAGCGATTTACTCTCACGTCTTCAAATGTGAATATTTTGCTCCTGCTCTCATCAACAGTGTCTAAAAAAATTTGG
The DNA here is from genome assembly GCF_041903045.1 of Epinephelus lanceolatus. NCBI lineage: Eukaryota > Metazoa > Chordata > Actinopteri > Perciformes > Serranidae > Epinephelus > Epinephelus lanceolatus. The sequence goes on along the minus strand of NC_135757.1, from coordinate 3,009,698 downwards.
CAGAAGACCCAGGTGACTCACTCACCTCAATTCACCCTGTCGCCTGGAGCACAGGAGGCGGAGCTACGCCATCCACACCTGTCTGCCTAACTGCCACACCACCTGAGGGTGTTGGCTGCCTCTCCAGACTGCATGCACTGTGTTAAATTTAGTCTGAGAGGAAATAGAAAGGAGCCTCTACCATGAACAATAACATTATCTTATATACCTTTAATGTCCTTTATCCTCCATTCATTCAAAAACTCAGTTTTAAAACAGGAAGTCTCTGACTCACTTCAGAGCTGCTTGAAAACACAAGTACGACAGACGACATTCGGTTCATGTCTTCAGAGTATTTTATTTCATATAAGAGCAAAAATGCAGAGTTAAATGTTTTCATGGCTGGACGGCAGGTCGAGTTTCACACAAGGCGTTGTCGTCAGTGAATCTGCAGCCTGGAACACAAAACAACATTTCAGCAAGAAGACAAGACAAAGACACAAGAAGACGTTCAGAGCTCCATCTTGACGTGTGACACCTTAAAATGAATCAAAGTCCAGTTGTGAATCGACTTTTCTTTCTAAGCTTGTTTGATTTTAAGAAGTAGTAATGTGCACCACATAAAGTTACTCCGAACTTTTTGTTGGGGGACACTAAGATATGAGTCAGCTGTAAAAATGCAGCAGTGATGACTTTGGTCTCACATTGTGACGCAGTTTATTTCATTTCCTCACCTTGCAGGCTCACAAAAGGACAACCAATCACACCTTATAAAAGAATGCATCACATCTAGCAACAGGGTCGACCGCACCTCCTCACTGAGGTCACACTCTCTGTCCATTCCCTGCTCAAAGAATTCTCCTAAACTAGGACTCCTTACACAGTGAGCACCAGCCGGGATTAAAGAGCAGTTGATATTCGGTCTGAAAGTCTCTTTTCAACGAGCTAAAATGCAGTTACAACAACAACGTGTCACAAAGCAGATGAGATCAACCCCATTCACAGACAAACACTTGTCTTTATCTGGACACAGTTTCCCCACAAATACAACATGCTAACGTTATTAGCACAAGCCTATGGCATTTTACATTGTATAAATTAGCCTAGCAGCTAGCGGACTTTTCCTCTTCTCATATAAAACCAGGGACAACAGCAACATTTAACAAACGTTACATAATTCAGCTCCATTACAACTCACAAGGTTCACTGACAAAACAACTGTCTTATACTAAACACGTTTTCCAAACAAATACAACATGCTAACGTTATCAGCGCCAGCTTATGGCATTTTACATTGTATAAATTAGCCTAGCAATGAGCAGAGATTTCCTCTGCTCATATGAAGCCAGGATAAATCACACACAAGACTTAGGGTACGGAGTTAGTTATGTCGACACAAAGACTATACCGTAGGTACCGCGACAATTCAACACAGAAGTCCTGCTTAAATGTTTTCCAACCGAGCCCCGCCCACTTCAAACAAACTTAAAAGTGGCTGATATGAAATAAATAAAACTGCTGCAGAAGATATTTTGTTCATGCAAGAGCCTGTCGCTTAGAATGAGAAGCTGATTTAGAGAAAATGGTTTAATTAACTTTGTATCTCACCTGTATTCACCTGCGTCCTCGTCCACGTCCACGCTCATGGCCATAGCCATGCTTGCGCCCGCCTTTTTTGCGACGACCCCCGTGCCCGTCATCGCTGCCACTGCCACTGCCGCAGCTCCCACGGCTGCCACCACTGTGGTCACGGCCGCGGCTTCCGCTACGATGAGGGCTGTGGTCACGGCCGCGGCTTCCGCTACGATGAGGGCTGTGGTCACGGCCACGGCGATCAGGGCTGCCTCTGTCCCTGCACTGATCCTGGTCTCGGTCAGGGCTGTGGCTGCTCCTGCGCTGGCGATGGTCTCGGTCAGGGCTGTGGCTGCTCCTGCGCTGACCACGGTCACGATCAGGACTGCATCGTCTCTGGTGGTCATCGTGATCACCTCCATGGCGATCTTCCCTTTGGTCATCGTGATCACCTCCATGGCGATCTTCTCTTCTCTGGAAATCGTCTCTTCCACGGTGATCATCTTTATCCTGCCTGCCTCCAGGCCCATGGCCCCCCTTGCCACCCCCAGAGCAGTCCTGCCCCCCTGTCGCGGGGCCTTGGAAGAAGCCAGCAAGTGGGTCTTCTGTTGGATCAGAAGAAAGAATAATAAATAAATAAATCTGTTTCAAGAATAAAGCACAAACACAGAAACAACCATACAAGAGAGAATGGACAGAGGAACAGATCTTACGTTGACCGTCCCCTTGATTTTGAAAAAAGGCCATATTGTGGCGGCGGTGTTCGTCTCGGTGGCAGATGATCTCTTTAATGTCACAGCACTGAATGAAAGAAAACAGGGAGGTGCCGTTTAATGTTAAGTCGAACCAGTTTGACTGGAAAATTAAAGGCACGGCAAACAACAGTGCATTAATAAAATTAGTTCAACCTATAAGTTTGGGAAAGACTTTTAACATGCTGCAGAACTTTATTAAAGGTGTTTAGTTTTTAAAGCAACAGCTGGTTTGCTCTTTGTCTACTTTTCTGCATAAAGGAGGCGAGTTTTCCGTTCGGCTGATCACTCCTCAGCAGCTGTTCTAGATTAAACTGTAATTAGAAAATATTCCAGACACAATGTGTCACTGCCTTGATAGGAAACTAATCAATGTAACCTTCTTTTCTTTGATTAAATCTCAAAATCTACAGTAGAAGTCTCAGATCTGAACCCCTTTCCTCGTGCAAAACTCAAACTAAGGAGAGAAGAAAAATCGATGTACTTACATGAGATGAATCTCAGTCAGCGACTGAACCTGTGAGCTGACAGATGATGCACTGTAATTAATGAGCGCTGTCTCTCACAGATGCATTCGTGTCGCATCACGTCACCGTACGAGACAGGTGGAGAGAGGCGTTGTAAAGTATTTGCTAGTTTGAACCTCAGCCAAACAAAACCTGTCACCTGTTTGTATCTAAAGAGAGGAGTCAGTGAACGCATGTGCTGTCTTTCTTTATCCAAATGTTTTTCCATTTGCAGGCAGCCATGATGAGGGAGTTCAGAAAAGCAGGTGCATCTCAAGAAATTAGAAAGTAGTAAAATAGTTCAAGATTTCTTATTTCTTATTCTTTCTTATTTCAGAAAGTGAGAAAGTTGTATATATTCTGGACTTGGTCCGGTGCTTAAGGTCTGGTAATTGACGCGACCCCTCTAAAACCTTCCACTTTGTCCCCTGATGAAGTCCTTTGTTGTGTTGGCAGTGTTTTGGGTCATTGTCTTGCTGCATGATGAAGTTCCTCCCGATTAGTTTGGATGCGTTTCTCTGTAAACTGACTTCTGAATTCATTGTTGCATCGTCAATAAAGGTTAGTGAACCCGTTACCGAAGTCGCCGTGCAAGTCCAAGCCATGACACTTCCTCCACCATGCTGCACAGATGAGCCTGTATGTCCTGGATCATGAGCAGATCGGGTCTTTCTCCACACGTTGGCTTTTCCATCACTGTGGTAATAGTCTACATTCAGTGACTGTAGAGTCTGTAGGCAAACCCCGGAGATCTTGCCTCCGGAAGAAGAGCAGAAGAGCCCTGGTTTCCGGTTGTAGGCTGTTTGTAGTCCGCGGGATATTGACCAATCACGTCTGAGCTGGCTGCAGTTGTTGCCAGGTTAAACGGTCCGTGCGGTGAACTAACGAGGCGGAACATAATTGGCGTCACTGCAAACTCTAAATCCATCGCAATGGAGTCCATTGCTCTCCCCCTTCCTCTTCCTCCTCTGCATAGACTGGACCATGACGCAAGTAACCAGCAATAACCGAACCGGCATACAGTGGAGCTTGACTGAACAACTAGAAGACCTGGATTGCGCGGACAATTTAGCACTCCTAGCACGTACCTCCCAACAGATGCAGGAAAAATCACGCAATCTAGAGGTATCTGCTGCTTCACTCGGACTCAAAATCAACTAATCAAAAACCAAGGTAATGCGCATCAGCAACAAGAACAACTCTCCATAAATCATGGATCAAAATCAGTTAGAGGAGGTAGATAGGTAGGTAAATAAAATCTGGAAAGCAAAAAACATATCACTCAAAACTAGATTGCACATCTTCAACTCAAATGTCAAATCCACCCTACTCTACGGATCAGAAACCTGGAAGATGACCACCAACATCCGCAACAAACTCCAGACATTTTTCAACCGCTGCCTCTGACGCCTCCTTGGAATCTACTGGCCCAACACCATCTCAAATGTGAACTTGTGGGATCTCACTAAGCAAAAGCCATTGGAAAGCCAAATCAAGAGGAGAAAATGGAATTGGATAGGCCACACACTCAGACGACCAAACACCTCCATTATAAAACATGCACAAACATGGAACCCGCAAGGCAACAACTGACTAAGAGGGCACAAGACCAAAGAGGAGAATATGGAATTGGAGGAGTTTCATCAGTGGCCTGTGTTCTTCAGGGAATTTAAAGGCCTAAGTAAGTAAGTCAGTCCATTAAACTTTGTCCCAGAACTTTTGTGGCTCATCTCTGTACTTCCTTGCAAATTCCAATCTGGCCTTCCGGTTCTTACTGCTCATGGGTGGTTTGCGGCTTGTGGTATGGCCTCTATATTTCTCCTCTCGCAGTCTTCTTCGAACAGTGGATTGTGATACCTTCACCCCCGCCCTATGGATGTTAGTGGTGAGTAACTGGTTTGCTGACCTTGGCGTTACTGTGCTTGATTGGCCGGCCAACTCTCCTGACCTGAACCCCACAGAGAATCTATGGCGTATTGTCAAGAGGAAGATGAGAGACACCAGACCCAACAATACAGACAAGCTGACAGCTGCCGCAGGCCGATGGCATCCGTGTCACGCCGCATTGATGCAGTAATTTGTGCAACAGGAGCCCCGACCAAGTATTGAGTGCGTAAATGAACATACTTTTGAGAAGGCTGATATTTTTTGTATTATAAATCATTTTTAATTGGTCTTATGTCATATTCTAATATTTTGAGGTACTGTATTTTTTATTTTCGTGAGCTGTAAACCGTAATCATCAAAAATAAAATAAAAAAAGGCTTGAAATATTTCACTGTCACTTCAGATTTTTTGAGATGCACCTGTGAATCTGGCAGGAGTCCATCTTTTCCTGAATAACTGACTCGCCAGTGATGGAAAGTAACAGAGTACACTTACAAGCACTGTACTTCAGTAGCATTTTGAGGTGCTTGCACTTTACGTCAAAGAACAGTGTGTCAGATTTAGGGGGTTTGGTGCCATCTAGTGGTGAGGTTTGCAGATTGCAACCAGCTATAACTTCTGGTTGGATTTTCTTCAATGATCACTGTTCGGGAGATTTTTATCAGGACCAGAATTATCCACAGAGGTCTCTTCCTCTCTTTCTACAGACAAAATTGTTGCGCCAAAAAACACTGGACAATTCCTACTATCAGGCTTGAACCTCACTACCTGCGTTGCCAATTTCTCGTCTCCAAAATGTTCCTAAGCATGTGTCTGTTTTCACTTTTCCATGGGAATTAGCGTACGCCTCTTTCAGGCTTCATTTTGTGCATATGCAATGTGATTAAAAAATGCTAAAAACACTGATTAAAGCAGTTTCATGTTAAAAGAAATCTGTTTTCCAACGCTCTCATTTTGGAGGGGCGCAGGCAGGCCAGTGAGACAGGGGCCCCATAGAGAGAGTGGGCCCTCCAGCAATATGTTGGGTGGAGAATGGGTCCTTATGAGTGATTGCCAACTGGGAAATGCGTTTGTGGTCTCCGAACGAGTGACTGCACAGAGAATGATGAAAACAATTTTAACCCTGTAAGACCCAGATATAGAAAAAAATGAGCAAATTTTTTTTTGACCTCTCAGATAGTTTCAGGAGGCCTCTGATGTAGAAATCAAAGAGTTTTTAAATTTTTTTACATTTTAGTAAGTTTTTAGGGAAATGTTGTAAATTTGCAACGTTGGGCATAGTTGGGAGCAGAACTTCTGTGTTTGTACTCACTTTGTCTGAACAGATATACAGAACATTTAAAGGGCCAGTGTGTAAAATGGGTTGAAAACCGTTGGAAACAGTGACATCAGTGGTCAAATTCTAGATTGCAGGGCTCACTCGCTCACCCCTCCCCTCGGGTAAATGACGGTGGCCTCGTAGGGACAAAAAGCCTTGCGCACGAGTTTTTCAGGAGTAGGTCTATCTAGCGATGAGGTGAATGTTTATTTAGAAATCTAAGCCATGTTACGATATTGTAATGAATCCCTCACGAGCAGGAGACCAGAGTAGCGTTCCGGAAAAAGGCCCGTTTATTTGAGCGCTCCAGAAACTCCGGTAACACTCCACTCCGTCCCAAACTCTGACTCTTCTAGCGTAACAGACACACTTCATGACTTTACACACATACTCGTTTACCATACTGAGTGGGGACCCCCCTCCCCTCTCTGCTCCACCAATCTCCAGCCCGCACACTGACTGACAGCGTAGCCTGTAAACAGTGCTCAGCTGTTTATTTAGCCTAGCAATATCTCCGGACTATAGTAGCTGCAATGGACGACTTTGAACGCGATTTTGAAGAGTTTCTTGTAGCGGACACAGACCCAGAGCCATACCTGTTTGAGCCGGAGCATACAGATGAGGAACTCCATGTGTTTGATGCTGAGCGGGCGAGAAGAGAGGCTGAATGCACAGAATGGGATTAGGTGCTACTGCTACCATTGTTGGGGAGATATATCACCAGGAGGAAAAGCGCCGCAGAGAGTGCATCACAAGGAGTGAAGTTGTGTCTTCTTTTCCTCGCAGATGACGGTTCGGGTTCATTCTCTCCTGTTGCGTGGTAAGTGTGGTCCATTCGCAAACTTTATAACTAAAAAAACTTTTCACTACTCTCTATCGACGAATTACTAACACTCTCTGCTGTTTCCTCCTCCTTCTTCCTTCCTTCCGCTGTCTTCATTGGTTCATTTATACACGCGAAACGCGTTCTCTGGCTGGCTGGATTGTCCACTCTGTCTGCCGTACATACATGGCGGCGCAAGATGGCGACCTCTCTAAAGCAAGGCCCTTGATATATATATATATATAAAAGCATAATTAAAAGGCTACGAAAACCAAAGGAATTTTATTTTATAGCGATCATACACTTGTATAAACACATTAATGGGTAGAATATTCAGATTCAGATTCAGATTGACAATAAACCATGCCAAATATTACACACTGGCCCTTTAATCATTACTTAGACCATACAAACATATGAAAGGCCGCATTTTCACAGTAAAAGAAGTAACCAGTTTCTTCATAGTATTGATATTAGCTGAATAATACTCACATGATGACCTTTAAAATTTTATAAGGCTAACTTTTAAAGATAGTAAAACGAGTGTGAACACCAATCTGTGTCATCCCGGTTACTCACATGTCAAGTCCTGTTACTCTGTAAAGATAACAGGGTTGATCATTTCCAGCTAGTTGGCTTAATGCTAGTTTAAACAAATGCTGTGTACTCAACTCAACTTTATTTATAGAGCACTTTAAAAACAACAGCTGAAACAAAGTGCTGTACATAAACATAAAAACTTAAGACATAAAACAAACAATTATAAAGAATAAAAACACGAAAACAATAAAAACACTAAAACAAGAGCACAGTCTCATGCTGAGTTGAAAGCCAAGGAATAAAAAAGGGTTTTAAGATGAGTTTTAAAAATGGACAATGAGGGGGCTTGTCTGATGTGCAAAGGTAGGCCCTTCCAAAGTTTCAGAGCAGCAACAGAAAAGGCTCTATCCCCTCTGAGCTTCCGCTTGGACCTCGGTACCTCCAGGAGCAGCTGATCAGCTGACCTGACACGCTGAGCAGGAGCGTAGGGCTGGAGTAGCTCAGAGAGGTAAGGCGGGGTGAGACCATTTAAAGATTTAAAAACAAATAAAAGAATCTTAAAATGAACTCTAAAGTGCACAGGCAGCCAGTGGAGGGAGGCCAGAATGGGAGTTATGTGTTCCCTCTTACGTGCTCCATTTAAGAGACGAGCAGCAGCATTTTGAACTTACTGGAGACGTGCGAGGGAGGACTGGCTGACTCCAAAATAAAGTGCGTTTCCGTAATCCAGCTGAGACGTGATGAAGGCATGGATTAGGGTTTCAAAGTGCTGTTGTGCTAGAAAGTGTTTAACCTTTGCCAGCTGCCTAAGGTGAAAAAAGCTGGACTTACCTACTGCACCAATTTGCCGATCCAATTTAAAATCACTGTCCATCTTAAAACCCAAGTTTGAAACTGTTGGTTTCACATAATATGCCAAGGGGCAAAAGTTCAGGGCCATGCAGGCTTTAACATCTTTGAGACATAACAGAAGTGGTTTAAGCGAGAAAGCATCTTTCTTCTTCAGCGGCACATACATCTGACTATCGTCAGCATAACAATGGAAAGAAATACCATGCTTTCTGGGGATGGAGCCCAGAGGCAGAAAAAGAAAAGCAGGGGCCCTAAAATTGAACCCTGTGGAACCCCATACGACACAGGAGCAGAGCAGGACTCAGAGCCACCAATGCTTACACACATAGTTCTGTCTGCCAGATAAGACCTAAACCACTCCAGAGCACCACCACAAATGCCCACTAGGTGCCGTAACCCAGCCACTAAAATATTGTGGTCCACAGTATCAAAGGCTGTGGTTAGGTCCAGCAGAACAAGAATCACATAGTCACCAGAGTCATTTGCCAGGAGGGTGTCATTAAAAACTCTTAATAAAGCTGACTCTGTGCTATGCAGTGTTTTAAAGCCAGACTGAAAGATATCAGGATATCATGCTCGTCCATAAAGAACTTTAACTGAACATGAACGAAAATCAACAGCTTTCGCCAGGATTTTTTAAATAAAAGGCAGCTTGTAGATTGGCCTGAAATTGGCCAGCACAGTGTGATCCAGGCCAGGTTTCTTTAGCAGGGGTTGCACTACTGCATGTTTAAAACACCAGAAGACAGGCTGCTGTTAATAACGGCCAGAACCGACTGTCCTATAGTAGGGAAAACCTTCTTGAAAAAGTGAGGTGGGACTGCGTCACCCGGAGAACCTGATGGCTTAATGTGGCCAACCACATTACTTTTATAAATCCAACCGTACAGCATTGTGCACAAAGTCCACACACTTCCTAGTCTGACTTACTTTCACTTGCGCTGCATTTTCTAAGAGGAAGTCTTAATGCTGGTAGTGTCTTCTGACATCCATAAGATGGCACTGTTGATAAGAAACAACCAACTGAGAGATGTTCAGCCTCATAGCAGGACAATCTGAAACAATAGTGAACTGAAAAATAGATTCTGAACATTATATAAGATTTTTCATCATGTGCACAGAACAAATGGCCCGTAGCAAAAAATATTTTGCTTTGGTGCAAATCAAGGTGACAACAGGAGCAATGGAGAGACAAAAAGGGAATGGTTTTACACCAGTAAGGATTTTCAACTTCAATAATTCGTTCATCAAGATGCGATGTGTGATACAAGTGTTCCCTTGAATCATGTTGAGAAGTGAAACTTAGAAATCTTTGCACACCCACACAGTGGAGGTTCCTCTTTGTCCCTATTCTGAATCAGCAGGAGAAGTGGGCGGACCTGTTGGTTGGGTGTGCTCAGAGTGCAAAGTTTCCCTGTGTGCATAGAGCAGGAGTGTCCTGCACCAGCAGCACAGAAAACTCTCCTGTTGGGACAGAGGCAAAGACATTTAAGATCCTGTCACTGGGGCTCAGACGAGATGGCCGAGAGGAAAGCCGTCCTGTTCAACTTCTGGGGAGTTGCTGTCTCTTCCAGACTTCATGCAGTTTTCCACAAGTTTGAGCAGTTGCACAACCTGCCGGGGTAAGGAGACTACTGTTGTGTAACATCTGTACACTGTAAAAAATAAAAGCAGGAGAGGAATTTAAATTACGCAACTGAGGCGTTAGTTTTAATAATCTTAACAAAAATAGAACAAATCTTTTAGTTTTTTCAGTGTGACAGTGAAAGAAGTTAAAATCACTTAACAGAAGCAGAGTGAACACACTGTGCAGTTGGAAACAAGTTTAGAAAGCAGGTGCACAAACTACACGGCCAAAAGTTAATGGCAAACCTGAACAGGATAACTGGACAAAAAGACACACGTTGAATTTTGGCACAATAATTAAATGTACATTTATAAATGTTACAGCTTGAAGAATAAAACTGAAAAAGATTCATCGGTAACAGAAAGAAATGTTCAGGATCTGTTAGTGTCATGCAATTTTAGTGCCAGGCATACGACAATGTATCAGAGGAGGAAATGTTTTGTTGCATTAAGAGCATAAGGTCAGAATTTTGAGGATTAAGTTAAAATATAATTTTGAGAATTAGGACAAAATGTTTAAAACAAGATCAAATAGTTGAGAATTCAGTTGAAAGTTGAAAATAAAGATGATAAAGATGAAATGTTAAGAATAAAGTTTAAATGTTGAGAATAAAGTTTAAATGTTGAGAATAAAGATGAAATTTTGAGCATAGTTTAAATGTTGAGAATAAACCAAAAGATGATAATAAAGACTCAAGACTAGTTGGACTATTGAGAATAAATGAAATTACAAGCAATGGCACACTTTAGTCTTGACATTTAACTTTATTCTTGAAATGGTATTTCTACTTTGGTCTCAACATTTGGACTCTATTCTTGAAATGGTATTTCTACTTCAATCTCAACATTTGGACTTTATTCTCGAAATGGTATTTCTACTTCAGTCTCGACATTTGGACTTTATTCTCGAAATAGTATTTCAACTTCAGTCTCGACATTTGGAATTTATTCTCGAAATGGTATTTCTACTTCAATCTCAACATTTGGACTCAATTCTCGAAATGGTATTTCTACTTTGGACTCTGTTCTCGCAATGGTATTTCTACTTTGGACTCGACATTTAGACTCTATTCTCGAAATGGTATTTCTACTTTGGACTCTATTCTTGAAATGGTATTTCTACTTTAGTCTCGACATTTAGACTCTATTCTCAAAGTGGTATTTCTACTTCAGTCTCAACATTTAGACTCTATTCTCGAAATGGTATTTCTACTTCGGTCTCGACATTTGGACTCTATTCTCGAAATGGTATTTCTACTTCGGTCTCGACATTTGGACTCTATTCTCGAAATGGTATTTCTACTTTAGTCTCGACATTTGGACTCTATTCTCGAAATGGTATTTCTACTTCGGTCTCGACATTTGGACTCCATTCTTGAAATGGTATTTCTACTTTAGTCTCGACATTTGGACTCTATTCTCGAAATGGTATTTCTACTTCGGTCTTAAGATAGTATTTGTACTGTGTATCATACCATTGCAGTAAGTGCTGTCCGGCCAACAGGCAGCTTATCATAACACAGTGAAAGTTACGTTGGGCCGCGTTACAAACTGACTCCACCTGGCAGCATATTATACCGCCGTGAAAGGCGGCTTTTGGCGTCAGGTGTCTGACACTTAAATCACTGGCAAAGCGATGCTATTTGTTGACTTTGGAATGAAATCACTGGTATGTTTAACCTCCCTTTAATGTCACCATATGGACTCATATTAATGTTAAAGACTTATTTTACCTCAGATAAACATGAAACACCTTTTCACACGTGGGCACACATGGGACTGACCATATTTGGACAATGTCAACATTACCATTTCCAACACTCACTCTGCTTCTGATATCTACAAATGACAAGTTACCAGAAATCAGAAATTTAAAATAGGGAGAAAGACCAGCAACGATCTTCACCCTCTTGTTCAATTCCTGGTAAAGAATTATAGTGATGTTGAAGTACCACATAAAATCTCAGTATTTTACAAAACAGTCCTCAGCAACAAGATACAAAAGCAAAATTAAAATGGCAATGAGAACGTAATATGCATTTATCTAAGGACTGAAAACTAAAATCAGAGATACATGAAATAATATGATGACTATTAAAAGTATAAATGTTAAAGACGGATTCATGTTTTAGTGCTTTAGTTGTGTTGTTTGTGTCACTGTGATTTCTTAGTGGTTTCCTGTCCAGTGTGGCGTCCCAGAAGGACAGCGCTATGAGCCGGGCGGAGAGAGGCGAGATCACGCTGTCTCAGGTGGGTCAAGAATGGAAGAGTATAAGGGCAAAAATTAAAAGGTCTTTTTTTTATTGTTGTTATTTTGCATTATGAGGAAAAGAAGTCGAAATGTTGGGAATGAAATCAACCTTTCAGTGCTGGTGGCATGCAAAACAATAAATAAATCAGATAAGGAAAGTTTTCTTTGCATTTCAAGAATAAAGTTTAAATGTTGAGAATAAAGTTAAAATGTTGAGAATAAAACAAATGTTGAGAATAAAGTTAAAATGTTGAGAATAAAACAAATGTTGAGAATAAAGTTGGAATATAATTTTGACAATTGTTTCAATAAAAAATCTGACATCCAGTTAAAGGGCAAGGTGCGAAACAGATTTTATTTTTTAATTTTCTTTTGAGAACAAAATTAGAACAGAATCTTGACAATTACGCTAAAATTTCGCAAATAAACTCAAAATTTCACAAATAAAATCTCACATTCAGTTTAAATGCCAGGTGTGAAACCAATGTGGGTTTTTTTTTGTGTGTTTACTTTTGCATTTTTATAATAAGTCAAAATGTTGAGAGTTTAAATGCTGAGAATAAAGTTCAAATGTTCAGAATAAAATATAAATGTTTATAATAAAAGTTCCAATGTTGAGAATGAAATTCAAATGTTTAGAATATAGATGAAATATAAAGAATGAAGACGAAATGTTGTAAATGTAATGTTGTAAATGTTGAGAATAAAGTTCAAATGTTGAGAATAAAATATAAATGTTTATAATAAAAGTTCCAATGTTGAGAATGAAATTCAAATGTTTAGAATATAGACAAAATGTAAAGAATGAAGACGAAATGTCGTAAATGTAATGCCATAAATGTTGAGACTAAAGTTCAGATGTTGAGAATAAAGTTTAAATGTTCAGAATAAAGTTCAAATTTTCAAAATAAAATATAAATGTTTATAATAAGAGTTCCAATGTTGAGACTAAAGTTCAAATGTTTAGAATATAGACGAAATGTAAAGAATGAAGATGAAATGTCGTAAATGTAATGTTGTAAATGTTGAGACTAAAGTTCAAATGTGGAGAATAAAGTTTACATGTTGAGAATAAATCTGTAATTTAATTTTGACAATTAAGTTGAAATTTAGAGAATAAAGTTGAAATTTTGATAATAAAATCATTCAGTTTAAGTGCCAGGTGTTAAACCTATTTTTTTGTCTTTTTGTTTTTTGCATTTCAATGATAAAGTCAAAATGTTAAGAATAAAATTCAACTGTTAAGAGTGAAGTAAAAAAAAAATCAAGATTAAAGTCGAACTTTTGAGAATAACTTAAAACTGCTAGTGTTAGTGCATTTCATTATCGATAATTCAACTTTATTCTCAGAATCACATTTCAGCTCTGTTCTTATTATTTTGGCTTTATTCTTGAAATTGGTATTTTCCCCAGACACTTGGCCCTCGTAGGTCTCCATAGTCCGGCCATATATAGTCCATGTTCTTTCCATAATAACCTCCCTTTGATTTTCTGTATCACTTCACTGCTGTACCTGCTGTAACTGACGGTGACTGATATGAGTTCCTCTACCACTATCTTTATCACTGTGTCTGTAGATGATCCCGGCCTTTGAGGAGGAGTGTGTGACAAAACAGGTCAAGGGTTTGACTCTGCCGTCTGATTGGTCCATCAGCGGCCTGTTGGAGGAGCTCAGAGAGGCGATGATGGACGTCCAACCAGCTGTGTTGAAGACAGCTGCCAGTCTGCGTCACAGTGGTACAGCTGTTCATCCCTACATTTTTTTAATGTGAAATTTTTCCTGTCGTCATTTATATGCAAACACAAAGACCTCATCGCATCTTATACCGCCCTCGCATTAGTAGCAATTTAGGTTGCTTTCAGACCTGGAGTTGTCTAGAGTTGACAAACATTCTCATGCTTGTTTAACCCAAACAATGTGTCATGTGACTGCAGTTGGTCTGGATCGAGGTCGGAACACGTTCTCACCACAAACGAACTGCACCAGAGTTCGCTGGTGACCGGACTGAGACCACCTCTTCAAGAAGGTCTCGGTCCGGTTGTTTTGGTGCACACCTTAGTGTGATTGCTGTGTTCACACCTGCCCACATGAAGAGGAGGCAAACTAACCTGAGATCGATTGAACCGAACCAAACAGGGCAGGTGTGACAGCACCCTGAGTCTAACAAACTTACCAGAATATCCGAGGCTGAAGTTTTTATCTTCCCTCCCATCAGGGTTACTGACAGCCGTGCTGGCCAATCACTGGGTAGATGACAGTGCCGCTAGGGACAGTCAAGCCCGCCTTCTGTGTCAGCTGGGCGGCCACTTTGATCTGGTCCACCAGTCCTGTCGCACGGGTCACAGGGTCCCCGAGCCCGCCATGTTCAACTCCGCTCTGCAGCACCTGGGAGTGACATCACAGCAGGTAGACTGTAAATATATCTACACACAGTAACGGTTGTATTGATGTTTTTCTTCTTTTGTCTGATATTACAACTATAATTGCCATTTAAGTGTTGCTCAGGCGCCCGTTAACAAAGTCGTCACAGGCTTGCTACCTGCCACCTGAACATCAACTCAAGTTTGTATGGGTTAGGAGTGAGTTACTGCCCCAAGTGAAGGAGTTCAAGTATCTCAGGGTTTTGTTCATGAGTGAGGGTAGAATGAAGCGCGAGATGGATCGGCAGTTTGGCGCGGCGTCTGCAGTGATGTGGTAAATAACTACTGTCGTGCTGAAGAGGGAGCTGAGCCTGAAGTTTTCAGTTTACTTTTCCTTCCCAGAAGGACAGTCAGTACAGGATGGTGAGTCTGTCTGTCTCATTTCAGGCTGTGTGGCTGGATGCAGATGAGGAGGGTGTGAAGGCAGCCGAGGGAGTGGGGATGAAGGCCATCTTGGTGGAAAACCTGGACGACGCACTGAACAAACTGGCCATCTTTACTGGAGTGCAGGTGTGGACCAGAATGCTTTGAACTTGTATTTCAGAGGAAGGATAAACAGTAACAGGACAATGACTTGTACCTCGTCTTGTTGTTCGCACCTTATGTTTCATTCTTTCATTTTAAGACACAATTTTGTCCCTGTACCTCTTTAAAACGCCTCTATGCCGGGAAATAGCCCTGACCTGGCGCATTAAGTTTTCGGGTTGTCAAGAACATCTTGAGGGAATATTTTCAAATTTGCCACAAATGTCTGTTCCTGAGATATGACTCTGAATAATGGCCGGACAGGTGTTTTATACAGAACATTATGATGTCACAGCGAAGCTGACCTTTGACCTTTTCGATACAAAATACCATTACTACATTAATTTATCCTGTTAGACATTTGTGTGAAATTCTGTCATAATTAGAGTGTGAATTCTTGAGTGATGGCCAAAAACATGTTTTGTGCGGTCACAGTGACCTTGACCTTTGTCAAGGTTTGAGTCTGATCATTTCACTCTTGAGTCCAAGTGGATGTTGAGGCCAAATTTTAGAAAAATCCTTTAAGGCCTTCTTGGGATATGGCGTTCAAGAGAATGAGACATATTTTGACACTGACCTTGACCTTTGAGCACAAATACTACTCAGTGTATTCTTCAGTCCAAGTGGAAGGTTGTGTTAAATTTAAAGAAATTCCCTTGAGGCGTTATTGAGATATTGCACCTACGAGAAAGAAAAAGACAAGGTCACAGTGACCTTGACCTTTGAAGACCAAAATCTAATCACATCATGCTTGAGTTCAAGTGAAAGTTTGTGCCAAATTTGAGGAAATTCCCTCCAGCTGTTGTTGAGATATTGCATTTGCAAGGATGAAATGGATACAAGGTCACAGCGACGCTGACCTTTGACCCTTCACCATCAAAATTCTCATTCTGGTCTCATTTGGGTGAACACAATATCTCAAGAACACCTTGAGGGAATTTCTTCAAATTTGGCACAAACATTCACAACGACTCAAAGATGAACTGATTCAAATTTGGTAATCAAAGTAAAAGGTCAAGGTCACTGGGATTTTGTCTGTCATTTTGTGAATGCGATACTTCAAGAACACCTTGATAGAATATTTTGAACTTTGGCACAAACAAAATGGATTTAAGGACAAACTGATTAGATCTGTGTTGTCAGAGGTCAAGGTCACTGACCTTGCGTTGGTCTCCTTCTGGTGGGCGCGGTATCTCAAAAACAGTATGAGGGAATTTCTTCAAATTTGGCACAAACATTCACTATGAGTCAAGGATGAATATTTTGGTAAAGTTTTCATCTGTTCTGAATTGTATTCCTTGTTTTTGTTTTTAGTCGTCTCTGTTTATCTCATGTAATACCTTTAATGTCAGTGTTTTATTGTTGCTACTTTAGGTTTTATATTGTCCGATAAGCACTTTGAACATATTGTTTTTGTGCTATACTAATGTGAGCGTGCGTGTTTCAGGCTATTGGAGCAGAGAGTCCTCCACCGTCCTGCAGCCCTGATGAAGTGTCTCATGGATATGTCACCATTAAGGTAATAATCTGCATCAGTGTCAACGCTGAATTCTCACTGTGATCTCTTTAGTAAATGGCTGAAATGTCTTGTGACACTGACGGGAAATCTCATCACCTTTATTGTTGATGTCCGCTCAGTGTTGATTGTAAATGTAGTTGATTGACGCGACAAATTGTCCAGCGCATGCTATAAAGAATTTTAGTTGCCTTAGATTAGTTATTTATGGTCTCAAAGTTTGAGAGTTTAAGCTTTTCAAATGATCAGTAAGTATGTGCTCGTAAATCAGCCCTGGAACCTGTCAAACACCTGCAGAAATGACAGCTGGAATCCACCTTCACCTGTCACCTTGACTTTAATTTCTGATACATGAAATGGTCTCACTCGATTCATTTACAGAAAAACAAACAGAAAACATAATGACTAAAAGCTGGCGAAAATGTTTTAATTTTTTGGTCGACTAACACATTTTAAATTTTCGTCATTTTAAATGTTTAGAATTTTTGGCAAATGAAACATTTTGAATTTTTGTTGATTAAAACATTTTGAATTTTGGTTGACTAAATGAAGTGTGTGTTTGGTTTGTCAGCCTGGTGTGAGGACTCACTATGTTGAAATGGGATCAGGTCCACCAGTCCTGCTGTGTCATGGCTTCCCTGAGAGCTGGTATTCATGGAGGTTCCAGGTAACATGATAATATCTTACCTGGACTTAACTCTTGTCATAGGGTGCTGGTGATACTGAAAGCTAACAGTGAAGGAAGATCTGAGATGAGACAAGTGACAATGTGCACCTACTTGAAATTCACCATTCTGTAATGTTCAATCAGCGACCTTTGCCAGGGATCTGTAGGGGAATTCCCGGAGTGGGAGGACACTAAAACTCTAAATTTATAAAGTAACTAAGGCTGTCAGAAAAATGGAGTGCAGTAAAAGTACGATATTACCCTCTGAGATGTCATGGAGTAGAAATGAAGTGTCAGTTTTTGGTGTGTTTGTTTTACCTTTGTGCCTGAACGTTGTTCACGCTCTCTCTGGTAGATCCCAGCCTTGGCAGCAGCAGGGTTCAGGGTGCTGGCTCTGGACATGAAGGGATACGGAGAGTCCACAGCACCCCCAGGTGGCCTTCCAATCAAAGAACACCTTAATGATTATTTACAAATAATATTATTAACTTTAAAATTATTAACTGTCTTTTTTTTCCATTGACAGACATAGAGGAATATTCTCAGGAGCAGCTCTGCAAGGTACAAACTCACCAACATATACCTCATTTAATGGCGTAATCAGACAAATATTAAAAGAAACACATTAGGCATTGAGGTTGATTGTGCTTGTCTTCGTTTTACCAATGAATAAATAAAATACTTTATTGTAAAGTACGACAAACCATCTCTCAAAGGTATACCAGAGTTTTTTAAGTTTGGGGGACCCAATTATTACGCTTCTTATTAATCTTTGAGAGCATTCTTGAGGGACTAGAGGTACGCAACAACAGAGAAAAAGTGATATGGGTCTCCTGCATGGGCGTGGCAACCTGGCTCAATAGCAACTCCAAACAGTTTTCAAAGTAAAAGCCCCCAGCTTTATATTACACATAGAAGTATGACATTTGGATGGTATATGTAACCTATATATTTTCAGGCGTACAAAAAAAAGCTTCTTGGAGGTATATTCGAAGCAAAGTTGCGGCTCCTAGGATAGTGAAGGAATGGCACCACCTTACTCTACCTTTGATTGGCTTACCGTGACATTCTAACCCTAACCTTAACCAATCTCACTCCTCTTGCAAAACCTAACCAATCCAGCCAATGATGGCAACGAGTATCAGCTAATCATAGAGAGTAGAGCAGGTCCTTCCCTTGCTATCTCCCCAAAACAAAAAATACTATCGTCTCATAGAGACGATAGTATTTTTCATCACTTTGTGTTTAGTATCCTTGCTTCACTTGTACATAGAAAACCTCTCAAGTTGATAAGCTTCAGTTTGAGCTCAATTTGATCTTTGTACCTTAAAAATGACACTTGGTTTTACCTTAATGTGTCACTATACCTCAAATCAGAGAAAACGGCGGGCATGTGAATCCGGAAGTGTTGAATTCCCCAAAGTTTTATGTTAGAAGTGTAAAGAATGGGTCCCGATCATTGAGAAACTGTCGGATGCTAACTTGAATATGTTGAGAAATTTGCATAATTAGCATTCATTAGCATACTCACCCATACAGACTATATTTCAGCAACTGCTTGGCCGATTTGGACAGTATCGAGGTGGTCTTTAGGGATTACCTAGGACGCTGAATCCATTCTCCATTTTACATTTTCAAGATTCAAAATGGCTGTTTAAACTAGATGTAGCCATATTTCAACTCCCAGGGGCTGATTTTGATTCATTTTAAGTGGATTTAGAGGTTTTAGAGGACGCTGGATTGATTGGATTGGACAGATTCTCTCTGGGAGAGAACCAGAGGGAGGACGTGAGGTCGGCGAGATTTGTGCCCACAGTCATCTGCCTGCTTTCCGCCAGTGTCCCCATATCTCTGGATGTGTAGCTGTGGACTTTTACCTGTGTAGTCGGGGATTTCGTAGGGCAAGACTTGGCAAGAAAAGTAGTGGGATCCTTATTAATGTGTAAATTAATCAAAGTCAGTGCTCCATATTGTCAGGTACTTTTAGTCACATTCTGGGTAGATGGACCAAGTAGAACAATATTAAATGCCATAAAACATGTTTTTCTCTCTTTTCAGGATTTAATCACGTTTTTGGACAAAATGGTGAGTGATGAACACATGACATACAATCATGTTAAATTTAATGAGGATGCAGGTATTGATACACCAATAAGCCAAAACCACTGACCAGTAAAGTGAAAAACATTGGTCGTCTCTTTACAAAGCAACGTTCTCCTGAGAAATCACCCACCCAAACATTGTTGCAGATCCAGTACATCCCTTCATGGCAAAAGCACTGCCCAGTGGCAGTGGGAGCAGGACAGTGCGTCGTGCCACACCACAAAAACTGCTCAGACCTGATGGCGCTGTCACCTTAATGACCTGAGAAACATGGCAAAGAACTAAAGGAATCAACTTGGCCTCCAAATTCCCAAGATCCCAATCTGGTACCTTATCTCGCAACCCATAGGACTAAAAAAAATCTGCTGCCAATTCCCTGTTGCCAGACACTGCAGGACACCCCCACAGGTCCTGTGTCCATGCCTTGACAGGTCAGAGCGGAGTCAGATCTACAGGGGGGCGTCTGATCTGATGGAGCATCCACGGGACATGCCGGTACCTTTCTTCAACTCACGGGACTTAAAGGATCTGCTAGTAGTGCCTTGTGCACAATCTCATAGGACACCTCCATAGGTCCTGTGTCCATGTCTTGACAGGTCAGGGCCAGGTCAGATCCACAGTGGGGCCTCTGATCTGATCAAGCACCTGAGGGACATGCTGGTACCCTAGCTTGCAATCCATAGGACTGAAAGGATCCCCCGCCAATGCCCCCATGCCAGACATCACAGGATACCCCCTGAGGTCCTGTGTCCATGCCTTGACAGGTCAGGGCCAGGTCAGATCCACAGTGGGGCCTCTGATTTGATTGAGCATCCATTGGGTGTGCCAGTACCGCACCTTGCAACCCGCAGGACTGAAAGAACCTGCCGCCAATGTCTTGTGCCAAACACCACAGGACACCCCAAGAGGTGCTGTGTCTTTGCCTCAACAGAACAGAGTCAAGTCCGATCCATGGTGTGAACTCTGATCTGAACAAGATGCCAGTACCCCACATCGCAACCCAGAGGCTCCACTGTTGATAGGACTTGGCTCTTACCTGCTAAGATACGACCACAGGACCTCTGGGGGTGTTCTCCTTTGCTTAGCGAGGTGGGGTACCAGCACATCCCACAGATGCTCAATCAGACTGGGATCTGGGCAATGTAGAGGCCAGGTAAATGCCTTAAGCTCTTTGTCAAGTTCCTCGGGTCAATCCTGGTAGTTTTTTGTGGTGTGGAATGGCACATTGTCCTGCTGGAGGAACCACTGCCACTGGGGGGGTACTTGGTCTGTAATGGTGTCCAGATGGGTGGCGTGTCAAGTGGCATCCACATGAATGCTGGATCCAAGGTTTTCTAGCAGAGCTTTGCATTGTCAAGACATGATCAAGGTTATTCACTTCACCTGTCAGGGGGTTTAATGTTGCAAGCTCTGGAGCAAATTGCTGCACATTCAGTTGATTATCTAACATTTTTTTGCTGCCCACGTTGCCTTTCCCAGTTGATACCACAGGTCACCCTGGTGGGTCATGACTGGGGTGGTGCCCTGGTGTGGAACATGGCTATGTTTTACCCTGAGAGAATCAGGTAAACACACACAGATTAAGAGACACACTTCCAAGATACTTCACAGTGTCGTAAAACATCTTCTTTTGCGTGAAGAGCGGTGGCGTCCCTGAACACTCCTTTGTTCCCTGTGGATCCTTCTGAGAGTTTTTCAGAGAAAGCGAAGTCCATTCCCATATTTGACTACCAGCTCTACTTCCAGAAAGTGGTGAGTAAGTCTGCAGCACGATAACATGCTAATACAGGCGAGATTTTAGATTCAGTGAAAATATTCAGATGTGTTGCTGTGAAATGTTTGTGATAAACTGAAGGATGAAGTGTTCCTTTATGTGTGGAGGAAATTCCCTTCCCTGTTAAACCAAATAAACTCTCTAAAAACCCTCTTGGGTCAGCTGGAAAAGTGTCACAGGACAGCCACGCTTCAACACATATGATCTTAAGGCCCTGACACACCAAGCCGACGGTCATCCGTCGACCAAAGTCAGGCAATCCCGCACTGTTGGCACTTCGGCGTCGGCGGCTTTTTGGCCGATTGATGTTGAATCAGCGGCGGAGCTTGTCGGTGAGAGAGATCACTCTGATTGGCTGTTCAGGTTTTATTTCCTCGCCCCTGTAGCGAGTGAATCTGCCTGTAGTGAAACCGGGGCTAACCGGTGCTTCCTCCTCAGGCTCCACTTCACTCAGCTGCCCCACAGACCCGCTGCTTCTTCCCACTTTAACCTGAATAACAAACCGGAGCTAGCTGGGAGCGGCTAGCGGAGCGTTAGCCGCAGCATGACCGGAGGGAAGCACAGCCAGTTAGCCTCCGCTAGTCTCTGAGCTAGCCCCGGCTCTCCGTTTGGATCCAACCGGAGCACCGAGCCCTGTTTGTTATTCAGGTTAAAGTGGGAAGAAGCAGCGGGTTTATTGGGCAGCTGAGTGAAGTGGAGCCTGAGGAGGAAACACCGGGACCGTCTGGATGTAATAGTCCGTGGAGGTGCTGCGGTGCTCGGCTGCACAGATAGGAAACCCCTCGGCTGACAGGATGTACCACTCTCTCACTCCGCTCTCTCTCACGCAGGCGCAGAACGTACGTGCTACTTGGCCGTCGGATGTAGTCCGTGTAGTGTGTTCAAATGCAACTGACACAGGGCGACGTGAGGCGACGTAGACGACGCAACAGTTGGCTTTCGTCGCCGCTAGTTCTTTGATGTCGGTTTGGTGTGTTCGCACCTTTATAAACATCGCTGTGGATGAAACTACCCAACAGTATTTGAACGAGTTCAAATGAGCACAACCTGAAACATCTACAGCAGTAAAATGACACATTAAAGGGGATCTATGGTATTTTTTAAAATGGGGTCCAGGTTGAAAAATACCAAACACACCCTTTAATGCAGCAGAAATATTACTCCAAAAACGTCACTTTTGCGTCAAGTCCATTAAGATACTTTTCCCACAGTGAGGTTTTGAATGCAGGACTTTTACTTGTAGGGGAGGATTTTCACAGTGTAGTATTAGTACTTTTACTGCAGTAAACGATCTGAATGCTTCTTCCACCCCTGGTTTTTACCTGCCAGCTGCTGCTTTCTGTTGTAATGGCGCCCTCTGGTGGACATTAGCAGGAACTACAACCAGAGCTGCAGACACACATGCACAGATTAAAACATGCTTACAGTTTGTTCCTCTAAATTTATAATTTTAATTTAAATGGATTTATCTAGTCTACTGACCCTTTGTTTTATTTAATGGATTTAAATAAAAAAAAAAATCAATATTCAATCTATTTGTGTTATTCTTAACATGTTTATTTTAAATACTAAAACCCTTGCATTTAATTTATTTATTAATTTTATTTATTATTATTTATTATATTATTATTGCAGGGTGTAGCAGAGGCAGAGCTGGAGAAAGACTTAGAGAGAACGTTCAAGATTTTCTTCTTCCGCAGTGCTGAGGAGGTGACAACACACACACACACACACACACACACACACACACAGCATGTCAAGTGTGTCAGACATATTAATGAATAAATAATTATTTTCCTCTCAGGCGCAGCGTCCTGCTCTCAGCACTGCAGGAGTCTGTGCTCGAGGTGAGACTCAAACCAAACCTGAAACTGTTCACTCACACACACGCACACACACACACACACAGGTTTCTAACAGGCTTTAAAAGTGTGTGTGTGTGTGTGTGTGTGTGTGTGTGTGTGCGTGTGCTGTTGCAGGTGGTCTGTTAGTGGGCCTGCCGGAGCAGATCTCCCGCAGCTCCATGCTGACGGAGGCCGACCTGCAGTTCTACGTCAGCCAGTACAAGGAGCGAGGCTTCAGGTGGCGCACGTTAACACATCAGACAGCATTCACCCACACCTGAACTCACACCTGCGCCCTCTGGTGGACATTAGCAGGAACTACAACCAGAGCTGCAGACATAGATGCATTGATTAAAACATGTTTACATGTTTTAATCAATGCATCTATGTCTGCAGACATAGATGCATTGATTAAAACATGTAAACATGTTTTAATCAATGCATCTATGTCTGCAGACATAGATGCATTGATTAAAACATGTTTACATGTTTTAATCAATGCATCTATGTCTGCAGACATAGATGCATTGATTAAAACATGCATCTATGCATGTTTTAATCAATGCATCTATGTCTGCAGACATAGATGCATTGATTAAAACATGTAAACATGTTTTAATCAATGCATCTATGTCTGCAGACATAGATGCATTGATTAAAACATGCATCTATGTCTGCAGACATAGATGCATTGATTAAAACATGTTTACATGTTTTAATCAATGCATCTATGTCTGCAGACATAGATGCATTGATTAAAACATGTAAACATGTTTTAATCAATGCATCTATGTCTGCAGACATAGATGCAGACATAGATGCATTGATTAAAACATGTTTAATCAATGCATCTATGTCTGCAGCTCTGACATAGATGCAGACATAGATGCATTGATTAAACATGTTTTAATCAATGCATCTATGTCTGCATCTATGTCTGCAGACATAGATGCATTGATTAAAACATGCATCTATGTCTGCAGACATAGATGCATGTTTAAATCAATGCATCTATGTCTGCAGACATAGATGCAGACATAGATGCATTGATTTAAACATGCATCTATGTCTGCAGACATAGATGCATGTTTTAATCAATGCATCTATGTCTGCAGACATAGATGCATTGATTAAAACATGCATCTATGTCTGCAGCTATAGATGCATTGATTAAAACATGTTTACATTTTTAAATTTTATTTTTTATCATTTCAAACAAAAACATTTTTAACAATATACTAATATTTGTCAGACATTATTAATATTTTTTCAGCCATTTTATTACTATGTTTTTGGTCATTTATTAATATTTTTAGGACATTTTATTAATATTTTTCGGATATTTGTCAGACATTTTATTACTATTTCTTCGGACAATATATTAATATTTGTTGGACATCTTTAAGTATTTTTCGGACATTTCATACATTTTTTTAGTGATTTTATTAGGGTTTTTTTTGACATTTTATTATTATGTTTTTGGTCATAATTAATAGTATTTGTCGGACATTTTATTAATATTTTTTAGGACAAAATATTAATATTTGTTCGGCATTTTATTAATATTTTTCAGACAATATATTAATATTTTTTGGGACATTATATTAATATTTGTCGGACATTTTATTAATATTTTTAGGGAAATTTTATTAATATTTTTTAGGGCATTTTATTAATATTTTTGGGACATTTTATTAATATTTTTAGGGCATTTTATTAATATTTTTAGGGAAATTTTATTTATATCTTTTAGGGACATTTTATTAATATCTTTTAGGACATTTTATTAATATTTTTAGGGAAATTTTATTTATATCTTTTAGGGACATTTTATTAATATCTTTTAGGGACATGTTATTAATATTTTTAGGACATTTTATTAATATGTTTTCAGATATTTAACAGTATTTCTAAGACATTTTTTAACATGTTTTTTAACATTTTTAACAATATATTAATATTTGTCAGACATATTAAAAATATTTTTATTACATTTTATTAATAATAATTTTTTGAACATTTTATTAATATAAAAAGTGGTCTTGTTGTGTTAGTGTGAGCCAGAATAGAAGGAGTCGTGGCTCAAAACTTATATTTTATCACATAACATCACAATCGTGGGCATGATGAAGTATAAGCACCTTAAATTTGTACTTAAGCACAGTTTTTAAGAACATGTATGTAGTTACACTTTTTTATGACATACTGAATAAATATGACTTTAAAGGATGATCACAAATATAGCAGCACATTAATGTGAGTCATTAATGGTTCACAGGGGACCACTGAACTGGTATCGAAACGGGGACGCAACCTGGAGGTGGATGTGTTCTCGTCCCAATAAAAAGGTTTGTTACCGAGCACAGGGGGGCGGAGCTGCCTACATAGAAACCACAGCTGCTCTGTGAAACACTTTAACACAAACGTTTCTGTCACTGTCCTGTACCTGTTGGTTAAAGAGTGTCCGTGTGGATCAGACTCACCTTCAGGCTGCTGTGTCTTCTGTCCTGTGTTCCTGCAGCAGCTGGAGGCTGATTGGCTTCCACCTTCGTTTACCAGATTAAAAGCAGCTGCTCTCAGACAGGAGTCCAGTCTTTTGTGTTTCCATCAAGTGGAAACTGCTGTGGTGTCATGTGAAGGAGATCTGGGACACAAACGTCCTGAGGACACTCTCAGAGAGCTCCTAACTCAGCCTAGACACTTTTAGTGAGGAGTTGTAGCTGCAGGTGTGTTTGACCCTGTTGACCCTGTTGACCCTGGGATCAGATGTGAGAGACTTTCTTTGTGTGTGTGTGTGTGTGTGTGTGTGTGTGTGTGTTAGGTGCTGACGCCCACCCTGATGGTGACGGCAGGTAAAGACCCGGTGCTGCTGCCGGCCTTGTCCAAAGGGATGGAGGACTTGGTGAGGAAAACAAACCATCAATCAATCAATCAGTCCTCCTCAATGACAGACAGTGTGATTATAGATTATTGGAAATGAATGCGCTGTTTCCGTTTGTGAACCGCAGATCCCGAACCTGAGACGAGGACACATAGAGGAGTGTGGACACTGGATTCAGATGGACAAGCCGGCGGAGACAAACAGCATCTTGATTTCATGGCTGAAAGAAACACTGAAGGAGGCGGCAGGCGGCGGCGTGGGCTCCAAACTGTGACAGCGCCACAGCAAAGTTGATCTCTGTCTGAACATCGCTTTCCTCTTTTACTATATAATAATCCCAAATGTAACATTTTGTTGTTTCGGACTGAAAGATGTCACCTTTGGTTGGGTAAAGTTTGATGGACATTTTCTAACATTTCTGTCGCAGTAATCAATAATTAATAAGTCAGATCAATAACAGCAGGGTAACTGATGATGAAAAATGTTGTTCTGTTAATGAACCTTGAAAACATGTTAAAGTTCTACGTCACTAAACAGCTGTGAGTGTTTATTGTAGCAGCAGGAAACACACCGAGTGACACAAGGAGACACAAAATGACAATGAGATGCAAAATGACCCGAAAGAGACCCACAAGGACCCCAGAGGCATAAAATGACCCCAGAGGTATGACCACAAGGAGACACAAAATGACCACAAGGAGACAAAATGGTCCCAGAGACCCAACAATGACCTCAAGGACACACAAAATGACCAAAAAGAGAAACACAAACTGATAATGAGATGCAAAATGGCCCCAAAGAGACAAAACAGCCCCAGAGATCCAACAATGACCACAAGGAGACACAAAATGACCAAAAAGAGAAACACAAACTGACAATGAGATGCAAAATGACCATAAAGAGAAACAAAATGACCCAAAAGAGACAAAATGATCCCAGAGACCCAGAAATGACCACAACGAGACACTAAATGACCCCAAAGAGAAACAAACTGACAACAACTAGATGCAAAATGACTGCAAAATGACTCAAAAGAGACATAATGGTCTCAGAGACCTAAAAATGACGAGAAGGAGACACTAAATGACCACAAGGAGACACAAAATGACCAAAAAGAGAAACACAAACTGACAATGAGATGCAAAATGACCATAAAGAGACACTAAATGACCCCAAAGAGACCCAAAATGACCACAAGGAGACACTAAATGACCACAAGGAGACACTAAATGACCACAAGGGGACACTAAATGACCCCAAAGAGACCCAAAATGACCCCAAAGAGACCCAAAATGACCACAAGGAGACACTAAATGACCCCAAAGAGACCCAAAATGACCACAAGGAGACACTAAATGACCACAAGGGGACACTAAATGACCACAAGGAGACACTAAATGACCCCAAAGAGACCCAAAATGACCACAAGGAGACACTAAATGACCACAAGGAGACACTAAATGACCACAAGGAGACACTAAATGATCCCAAAGAGACCCAAAATGACCCCAAGGAGACACTAAATGACCCCAAAGAGACCCAAAATGACCACAAGGAGACACTAAATGACCACAAGGGGACACTAAATGACCCCAAAGAGACCCAAAATGACCACAAGAGGACACTAAATGACCCCAAGGAGACACTAAATGACCACAAGGAGACACTAAATGACCACAAGGGGACACTAAATGACCACAAGGAGACACTAAATGACCAAAAAGAGACCCAAAATGACCACAAGGAGACACTAAATGACCACAAGGGGACACTAAATGACCACAAGGGGACACTAAATGACCACAAGGAGACACTAAATGACCACAAGGGGACACTAAATGACCACAAGGGGACACTAAATGACCCCAAAGAGACCCAAAATGACCACAAGGAGACACTAAATGACCACAAGGGGACACTAAATGACCCCAAAGAGACCCAAAATGACCACAAGGAGACACTAAATGACCACAAGGGGACACTAAATGACCACAAGGGGACACTAAATGACCCCAAAGAGACCCAAAATGACCACAAGGGGACACTAAATGACCACAAGGAGACACTAAATGACCACAAGGAGACACTAAATGACCCCAAAGAGACCCAAAATGACCACAAGGAGACACTAAATGACCACAAGGGGACACTAAATGACCACAAGGGGACACTAAATGACCCCAAAGAGACCCAAAATGACCACAAGGAGACACTAAATGACCCCAAAGAGACCCAAAATGACCACAAGAGGACACTAAATGACCCCAAGGAGACACTAAATGACCACAAGGGGACACTAAATGACCCCAAAGAGACCCAAAATGACCACAAGGAGACACTAAATGACCACAAGGGGAAACTAAATGACCACAAGGGGACACTAAATGACCCCAAAGAGACCCAAAATGACCCCAAGGAGACACTAAATGACCACAAGGGGACACTAAATGACCCCAAAGAGACCCAAAATGACCCCAAGGAGACACTAAATGACCACAAGGGGACACTAAATGACCACAAGGGGACACTAAATGACCCCAAGGAGACACTAAATGACCACAAGGGGACACTAAATGACCCCAAAGAGACCCAAAATGACCACAAGGAGACACTAAATGACCACAAGGAGACACTAAATGACCACAAGGGGAAACTAAATGACCACAAGGGGACACTAAATGACCCCAAAGAGACCCAAAATGACCCCAAGGAGACACTAAATGACCACAAGGGGACACTAAATGACCCCAAAGAGACCCAAAATGACCCCAAGGAGACACTAAATGACCACAAGGGGACACTAAATGACCACAAGGGGACACTAAATGACCCCAAGGAGACACTAAATGACCACAAGGGGACACTAAATGACCACAAGGAGACACTAAATGACCACAAGGAGACACTAAATGACCACAAGGGGACACTAAATGACCACAAGGGGACACTAAATGACCACAAGGAGACACTAAATGACCACAAGGGGACACTAAATGACCCCAAAGAGACCCAAAATGACCACAAGGAGACACTAAATGACCACAAGGGGACACTAAATGACCACAAGGGGACACTAAATGACCCCAAAGAGACCCAAAATGACCACAAGGGGACACTAAATGACCACAAGGAGACACTAAATGACCACAAGGAGACACTAAATGACCCCAAAGAGACCCAAAATGACCACAAGGAGACACTAAATGACCACAAGGGGACACTAAATGACCACAAGGGGACACTAAATGACCCCAAAGAGACCCAAAATGACCACAAGGAGACACTAAATGACCACAAGGGGACACTAAATGACCACAAAGGGACACTAAATGACCCCAAAGAGACCCAAAATGACCACAAGGAGACACTAAATGACCCCAAAGAGACCCAAAATGACCACAAGAGGACACTAAATGACCCCAAGGAGACACTAAATGACCACAAGGGGACACTAAATGACCCCAAAGAGACCCAAAATGACCACAAGGAGACACTAAATGACCACAAGGGGAAACTAAATGACCACAAGGGGACACTAAATGACCCCAAAGAGACCCAAAATGACCCCAAGGAGACACTAAATGACCACAAGGGGACACTAAATGACCCCAAAGAGACCCAAAATGACCCCAAGGAGACACTAAATGACCACAAGGGGACACTAAATGACCCCAAAGAGACCCAAAATGACCCCAAGGAGACACTAAATGACCACAAGGGGACACTAAATGACCACAAGGAGACACTAAATGACCCCAAGGAGACACTAAATGACCACAAGGGGACACTAAATGACCACAAGGAGACACTAAATGACCACAAGGGGACACTAAATGACCCCAAAGAGACCCAAAATGACCACAAGGAGACACTAAATGACCACAAGGGGACACTAAATGACCCCAAAGAGACCCAAAATGACCACAAGGAGACACTAAATGACCACAAGGGGACACTAAATGACCACAAGGAGACACTAAATGACCAAAAAGAGACCAAGTCATTGAGGAGAAAAACGTGGAACAGACACACAGAGTTTTCGTCATTATGTAGTAAGATGAGATGACAAACCATGTATGTCAAATTATTTTAGAATCGGCCAATAGGGGGCGCCACAAGTCCCAAACAAGTGCAATGGTCTGTCTCAAAATCTGGCTGTAATCAATGACGGTTTTATTCAAACATCAACAAACTCAGACTAAGCCATTAAAGCATGTTTAATGCAGGTGTCCTAAACTGTCAAAGGTCTTGATCTCACACATCTTCAGCTTTTAAAGGTCCATGCTGGCGTGAACCCTGGAAATGCTGCTTGCTGCTATATTTTAGAATGGTTTTTACATTTCCAAAATATACACATTTAGATGGCCTTGCACCGAGCCTAAAGAGATTTGTCTCTGACACAAAGTCACTCAGACAGACACTTCACCTGCTCATTACTCTGCATAACTTTACTACATGTACTTTGACCTCAAGAAACCCTCTGAGGCTTTCCACCCTTCTCCCCACCCCCATCTCTCTCTCTTCATATTTTCTGAAGCGGTTGTTCACTTTCATTTTTACTTGTAGCCATGGCGCAGTCTATATCTTGGAGCAACTTGACCTGAAGGTATGGTAATTTATTATTTTCAGCTTTGTTAACCTGTATATTTCAATAAGTACAGTTTGATTACAGAATATTAAAAAATCAGGCACAGGCTGTTTTTCTCTGTGTTCGTAAGTCAACCTGTACACTGTGCTGGTTGTTCCTTTCTTGCCTCGTGAGTTACAGTCGATGGAAGTTGTTCAAGTTGAGCTTTAAAATCTCCGAGGGGATAACGGATCTATTGAAGCACCTAGGACTAGTTGGGGACTGAGAAATAGTTTCAGTTAAGAGAAGACAGACAGTCTTTACTTTGATACAGAAGGCCTTGTTTGTTTTTTTAAGTCAAATGTTGACTTTATTTATCTTTGGGTCTCTCTTCTGCCAGAGAGTCCACTCGATGATACTTGTACGTATCATTAGGCTGCATTTTGTTATTCAGCTGGATGATGACAAAACTCCTCTGAATATGTCACATAAAACACTTTAAAGTAACACCAGACCTGAAGTAAAGACTGGGCGAATAGTTAATGACTGATGACGTCTGTCTGACCCAAATGGTGTACTAATAATAAAGGGAGCCAATTAACAGTGTCTGGATTATTAATTTTTCATGTGGCAACAACAAACAAACAGACGGAAAACGTGACTTCCATTTTTTTTAATCGCCAAACCAAAATGGAAAAAGAATTACCATAAACCAAACATGGACTGCTTGGACTGGTTTTTGTCTTTTCTTTTTATTCTGTAAGAAAAAAAGGAAAAATGTCTGTTTCCTTGTTTTTCGTTTTTGGTTTAAAATGGGAAAACAGTTGAATTTTGGTTGCTTGTTTTTAAATTACAAATGAACTAGTCCACACCCATTGAGTGCACAGTTGCCCACGTACAGTTTGAGTGTGAATCTGATAGTACGATTGCTTTATTGAAAGTACAGTAGTACCATTGCCAATAGTGGGATAGTTAGTGGGCTAAAACTGTACATTAGTAGTTGAGGCAGCACGTTGAAAGGCAGATAGTTAAAGTGTTTACACCAACATTGGTCCACAGGGGGAGCCACAGCGATCGGTCGCATTTTAGCCATTTTGAAGCATTTTTCTGTTGTTATAGCGCCACCCAGTTGCCAATTAGAGTTAAATTTCTCCAGTCACCTTGAGGCGTCCTGTTCTACATATCTACCAAGTTTAGTAAAAATCCATATGGCGGTTAGGCCTAGATAAGAAATGAGCTCTCTAGCGCCCCCATTTTGTTTGATGGGGTCAATAATGGAGGGGTCCCCTCAGATTATGTGTGGTCATATGCCTACAAAGTTGCGTGGTGATGGGTGAAACCCTTGAGATGTTATACACCTTTATGTGATGAGCCACGCCCTCTGCAATATTCATTGCCTTATAGAAGCTCAGTTTTAGTAAGTTTTCCAACTTTTGCCAAGCGGGAACTTTAGATATTGGTCCCTAGATTATGTTCACCCAGTTTCATGCAGATCGCTCAAACTTCCTAGGAAGAGATCCATTTGAAGTGTTTTTCAAAAAATTCAAAATGGCGGAAAATCTATATAAGCGGAAGTTATGGGTTCTTGAGGCAAATGTGTTCCTCATGAGGAGAGGCATCTCTGTGCAAAGCTTCATGTCTCTACGACATACGGGGCATGAGATATGCCCATTCAAAGTTTGACATTTCAATGGGTTGCTATTACTATTACAGCCTTATTACAACCAAAATTAGCTACAGCCAACATAGGGAAAATACCCCAAGAGTCAGCGAGAGCAGGGGTGGAAGATGACTCACAGGTGGATTACACGGTAACAGACATTGGAAAGGACACGACTATGACTTGGACCGGTGACTCAGTGAAGGATAGGGGCACGGACCTATCCACCAGTGCTAGAATTAGCAGCACTCAGGGCAAGGTGAGCGCATCTGTAGAGGGCAAAAGTAGCATAGTTGAGAACAAGATGCTTCAGGTTTGTCCTTGCGGCTGGCAGAAAGTAACATCAGTGAAAGGCCTCAGAACTCATCAGGGAAAGAAGAAGTGTGTGGCAAAGAAAGGGCAGAGTAGCCGCATTGATCAGTACTTCCTAAGAAGTCAGTCGAGTCAGTCGGATGAAGTCCAGCGGCAGGTAGAAAACCACAGTTCGCAGGATATCAGTAACGCTGCCACTGAGGAGGAGGGGGTAGTAAGAGAGGATGCAGGTGACACTGAGGCCAGTATGCTAGCCAGAGAAAGAACTATGGAGCAAAAGGTTAGAGTTAGATGGCCTAGAGCAAATGACAGTAAAGAATGGGAGATAGTTAATAGAGACTTGTCAGTAATCTTGAGTAGGCTTAGAGGAAATGCAATAGAAAGGTTAGAAAAGATGGGAGATATAATGTATTCATATGGTGTAGAGAGGTTTGGGGTGCATGAGAGAAAGAGGAGTGAGAGGGTACAGTCAGGTAAGTCTAGGCGGCAGAGAGAAATAGAGAAGTTAGTCAAGGAAAGGAGACAGTTAAGAAAGCAGTGGAAAAAGGCTACAGAAGAAGAAAGGGAGGGAATTAAGGTGTTGCAAGAGGAGTTGAGAAGCAGGCTAGCAGTTCTTAGAAGGGCGGAGCATCTCAGGAAAAAGAGGAGGAAGAAGGAATATGCTAGGACGGGTTTTTTCAGGGACCCTTTTAAGTTTGTTAAAGGATTGTTCAGCCAGGAAAAGGGAGGGCAGCTTAAAGCAGAAAGGTTAGAGGTTGAAGAATATTTGAGAAACACGTATTCAGATTTGGAGAAGAATAGGATAGTAGGTTTCCCACCTGATATCCCTCCATTAGGAGGGATAGAGCATGAGATGGATGTCAGGCCACCTAGGTGGAAGGAAGTTCAGGAGGTGGTCAGGCGTGCAAAGGCTTCTTCGGCCCCAGGGCCTAATGGAGTCCCCTACCGGGTTTATAAAAGTGCGCCTGATACCCTTAAATTTTTGTGGAAACAGCTAAGAATAGTTTGGGAAAAACAAATTATACCAAGAGCATGGCGTAGGGCAGGGGGTGTCCTCATTCCTAAGGAGAAGGAGTCTGTGGACCTTAGCCAGTTCCGGATGATTTCTCTCTTGAATGTGGAGGGGAAGATTTTCTTTAGTGTAGTAGCGCAGAGACTAGCTAGCTACTTAGAAAGGAATAGCTTAATAGATACCATGGTGCAGAAGGCAGGAATACCAGGTTTTTCAGGGTGTTTAGAGCATACTAGCATGATCTGGCACCAGATTCAGGCAGCGAAGATTAACAAAAGGGACCTACATGTAATATTTTTAGATCTTGCAAATGCGTTTGGTTCAGTACCGCACAGCCTCATTTGGAGTGCGTTTGACTACTTCAGAGTGCCACAGGTAGTTGTTAACTTAGTGAAAGCATATTTTCAGGATATTAGGTTGTGTCTAAGTACAGCAGGTTTCACAACAGGTTGGCAGAGGCTAGAAATAGGCATCATGGCAGGGTGTACAATTTCTCCATTAGCATTTACTATGGCAATGGAAGTAATCATCAGGGCTTCTAAGTGGGTGGTAGGTGGGGAGAGACGGCAGAATGGGTTGCATCTTCCACCAGTTAGGGCTTACATGGATGACATGACACTGGTGACCACAACAATGCCATGTACAAAGAGGCTACTAGAGAAGGTAAATAAGAACCTCAAGTGGGCCAGCATGAAAATCAAGCCTAGTAAATCTAGAAGCATCTCGATATGTAGAGGGAAGTTAAGTGATAGGAAGTTTGTCATAGATGATGAGGACATCCCAACAATTAGGGAAAAGTCAGTAAAGAGCTTAGGTAGGTGGTACAATGTAGAGTTGAATGATAAGGAACAGGTGGTGAAATTTAGAAAAGATGTGGCTGAAGGATTGGATAGAATAGATAAATCAGAACTTCCAGGAAAGTTGAAGTTGTGGTGTTTGCAATTTGGGCTATATCCTAGGTTAATGTGGCCATTGTCAGTTTATGAAATTCCAATATCTGTTGTGGAAAGAATGGAAAGGTCGGTTAGCTCCTACATTAGGAAGTGGTTGGGCGCTCCTAGGTGCCTAAGTAGTGTTGCATTGTATGGAAAAGGGATACTTCAGCTGCCAGTATCTAGTTTAACAGAGGAATTTAAATGTACCAAGGTCAGGACAGAGCTCTTGTTATCTGGGAGTAAGGACGTGGTAGTTAGGAGTGTGGTTCCAAATCCAACCAAGGGGAGGAAGTGGAACCCAAGATCGGCAGTTCAGGAGGCAGAGGCAGCTCTTAGACATGCAGAGATTGTAGGTAATGTTCAGTTTGGCCGGGGAGGCCTGGGGCTTGGCTCAGGTAAACCGGTATGGAATACAGCAGGCCTCAAAGATAAAAGAAAGCTGGTTGTAGAACAGATACGCAGACAGGAAGAGATAGTAAGGGGTGCAAAGGTAGTGGCCCAGGCTAAACAGGGACAGTGGTTGAATTGGGAAAGTGTAGAGAAGAGGAAGCTTAGTTGGAGGGACCTGTGGAGTATGGAGGAGAATCGTATTAGATTCCTGGTAGGGGCTACATACGATGTGTTACCAACCCCCCAGAACCTAAAACTGTGGGTAAATGAGGACCCATCATGCCCATTGTGTTCACGTACCGCAACTTTAAAGCATATTTTGTCAGGCTGTAAAGTTGGCTTGTCACAAGGCCGATATACATGGCGACATAATCAGGTGTTGAAATGTTTAGCTGCAGGCATCGAAGGGAAACGAAGACAGGTGAATTCAGAAGGTGTTAAGGATAGGAGTTTAGCAATTCAGTTTGTCTGTGAGGGAGAGAAATACAGAAGGGATAAGTTAGTGAGGAGGCAAGGGTGTGGCCGCCTAGAAGGTGCTTGTGATTGGGAAATGCAAGTAGATTTAGGGGGAAAGCTTGTTGTTCCTCAGGAAATAGTCTGTACCAGGCAGAGGCCTGACTTAGTGTTGTGGTCAGTGAGTCAACAGATAGTTTATTTCATTGAGCTGACAGTTCCTTGGGAAGACTCAGTGGAAGAAGCCTATGAAAGAAAAAAGCTTAGATATGCAGACTTAGGAGCAGAAGCTGAGCAGCGAGGATGGAAAACTAGGATTTGTCCAGTGGAAGTGGGGTGTAGGGGATTCATAGCAAGATCAACTGTCTCACTCCTGGGGGAACTCGGAGTGCGGGGACAGAATTTGAGGAAGACAGTGAGGGAAATGTCAGATGAAGCAATTAAATGCAGCCAGTTTATCTATTACAGAAGAAATAATGTCAGCTGGGGGCCAGCAGGGGGAACTACTAAGCAGGGCACATAACTCCTTGAGATCAGGTGGAGAGATCCACTTCCTGTCAGGAGAAATCCAGGAAGAGGAAGGTTATTTAAGTGTGGGAGTGGCCTATTGGAATCCATTTTGTTTGAGGCCATGCGGCAAGGTGAGTGTGCTTGCTGATCCTGTAAGTCCAGTTAGCTCCTTTAACTTTAGCTTATATTGTAGTTATGCTATGTAGTGTGTGAAATAGAGTATGGTGAATGTGACAGGAAAGCTAGTATCAGCATTGCTTCTGCCTGGAGCTCGCATGTATGGAGCCTGGGTTTGGTTGAAGATGGCAGTGCTGTTTGGGCTGAGAAAGCCATGTGTAAGTAAGAAGGAAATCCAGGAAGAGGAAGGTTATTTAAGTGTGGGAGTGGCCTATTTGAATCCATTTTGTTTGAGACCATGCTGCAAAGTGAGTGTGTTTGCTGATCCTGTGAGTTCATTTATCTCCTTTAACTTTAGCTTACATTGTAGTTATGCTATGTAGCGTGTGAAATAGAGTATGGTGAATGTGCTAGTAAAGGTAGTATCAGCATTGCTTCTGCCTGGAGCTCGCATAAACGGAGCCTGGGCTTGGTTGAAGTTGGCAGTGCTGTTTGGGCTGAGATCACTGTCCAGCCTCCTGGAGGTGTCATTGTTGTGAGGGCTCGTCCTGGGGAGGTAGACTGTACAGCCTAACCCGGCGGGGGAGTGTGATAGCCTAACAAGGCTTCCTTCCCTGGGTCTACCTCCTCTGTGGTAGTATAGGTAAGGTAAAGGAGGTTGTTCGGTTAGTGCGGGGAGCAGTGAGACCTGGCATTAGGGGAGTGTCTCTGGGACGCCAGAGATCACTGTCTAGCCTCCTGGAGGTGTCGTGGGACTAACTAGACGAAACACCGGTGAAAGGAGGTTCCCACCCGATGACCCCAAAGACATGTTAGTTATCACTGCTCACGGGTCTGTATAGTTAAGCCTTGCCATAATAGCTTATCGTAGGGCTTAGGAGGATTATTCACTGAGCGCTGATCCCTTTTTTTTTTTTATTAGAGCACAAACTTCTTGTGTTTATTTGAATATAGCGCCCCCCTTTGGCCAATTGATGTAATATTGCTTCATTGGCATCCTCCCATGACCCTCTACCACTGTGCCAAATTTCACATGGATTGACCAACTCAGTGAGGAGAAAAACGTGGAACAGAC
The DNA here is from genome assembly GCF_041903045.1 of Epinephelus lanceolatus. Lineage (NCBI taxonomy): Eukaryota > Metazoa > Chordata > Actinopteri > Perciformes > Serranidae > Epinephelus > Epinephelus lanceolatus. The sequence continues at coordinate 2,972,830 of NC_135757.1, read as the reverse complement.
ACACAGACTTTGAGTTTTCATCATTATATAGTAAGATTACGAAGTATCCAATGATACCTGGACCATAAACTTTATTTTACATTAAGTTTTAGTTTATAACGATGTGTGAAAGAAATTCGGCGTCTGTCTCCGCTCACAGTGGGCAGCTGGTGAACCTGAATCTGGCAGAGAGTTGGAGGGAGACAGTGTGGTTTTACGTCAGACTATCTGACTTTTTGTTAAACTTAATGGTGGGTTACAGAGACTGGCTGTACTTAGATGTTTTAATGGATGGTTTAATTAAGTTGCTGTCTGTTAGTCACTTAGTTCTCACCAGGAAATGGTACATCAAATAAAAAGCTCTGCACTGGAAATTCACTGTACTTCAAAGTAAAGTGTATTATCTACAAACTCCTTACTTAAAATCCGTTCTGAATGCACCCATGAACCGCATATCTAGACAGAGCATGATGAGTCAGAGATGTTGGCGCCTATCTCCTCACCAGCTGATCATTCCGGTTAATGTGCATTGTTTGTGGACACACCTATATAAAAGATGATTGTACTGCACATGGTTTCGGTGGTAACTACATGAGAATGACGTGTGTGAGTGTGTTATGCAGTTTGGCTGCATTCCTCCACAGGCAAAAATGTTTGCAAATGAAAAGCAGATCTGAGAATAACCACAACTCTTACAGTTCAGTTCAGACAGGTCAGAATAAAAAGGTTTCTCCTCCTTGTCTTACTTTGGTTTTCTTTCTTTTCTTTTCAGCATGCTGGAGCGCAACTTGGAGCATGGATAGGTTTGTAATTATCAAAACGTCAGAGTGATAGTGTGAAGCCAGTTTGTCAGTTATGATTATGTTCATAATGTGTATGGTGTTCGGTCTAGCAGTCCCATCTCATTGCCAGGTCGTCAAACACCACCACTTTGTCACGCCCCTTGGTGTGTGATATCGACGCTGAGGGGCGTAACCCTACGTTACATTACATTACGTAACAAGCATACTTATTTTCATCTAAAACATCTTTATTCTAAACCTGACCGCAACCGTTTCACAATGTTAACTGCTGCGTTTCAGCTGTTTGGCCTGTGTGTCGTTAGTAAGGAGTGTGACAATTTGTCTGTATTTGACAGCCTGGGGATGAGACTCAACAATTAACAGCCATCCAGAATTACATGCCTTTGGTTGATAGTACTTTTCTTGTCAATGCCTAGCTGGAAGTTGTCTTCTTATCTAACAGCTGGTGGATGAGAAAACAGATAAGTGTCCTCACTGTTGGGTCTCTCTCTCTCTCAGGATCAACTCTACGCTCGAACATGGACCTGACTTGGCTGGTAAAAGGTACGAATTAAAGGCGACAGTCAACATTATTCTGTACTTTTTGTTTATGTCAACAAAACTCATCTCATCTACCTAGTTTTTATGGCTGCGCCTTTTTATTGTTGCCAGGCAGTCACCCCATCACCTCGTTACACTGACCTTCCTGTGTAATCAATCGACTGTTACTGTTATTGTAGTCTCGCTCACCAGACCTTTCTCAAGAAAAGAAAGGTCTGGCTGGGCCGACTCTCACTTTAAGATTGGAGAAAAAAACGCCCCGGCTGCTTGTATTTCTTTCAACCAATCACAATCGTTCTTGGCAGTGCCACAGCAACAGTGCGCTTGCAAAAATATTGCCGGGGGGAAACAGGTTTTGGTGTAACACGCCCACAAAAATATCACCTACAGGACGCGAACCATGGCAGAAAAATGGCTACATCCCTGCAAGATCAAACACCGCAAAAGTTAGTAAAGGACGTGTTGAAAACTGCAACTGGAGGCGGTAGGGCGGGACTTCAGCGGGTGGCTTGTTCCGCCCAATGAGAGGCTGATCTATGCAGCGAACTTCCGCCCACTTAGACTACTTTTATTGTATCCTGCAATAACGCCAAGCGCTTACCGTGCAGAAACGCCAGGTGCATTGCAACGCAACAAGCTTCATTATCATTAAAAACAATTACAAAAAGCGCCTCCAGCTGCTAAAACTCTTTCTGTGTGATCAGGGCCTACCTAGTGTCTTAAATCCGTCCTGTGGGTCTTCCATTTTCCTCTTTTCAGGGGTGAATACAGACTACCACCATTTGCTAGTATGGAGAGTTATTTCCTCTTACCCAGGCGCAGAGCTTCATGCTGGTTGGCTGTTGGCTGTCATCTGTGTGGTGTGTTCAGGTGTAACGTTCTGACAAAGACACAGTTGATGTGAGGCAAAGCAACAGTTGGCCTTTGTCACAGGTAGTTCTCTGATTTTGGTGTATCTGGACCTTCAGCTCGTCTCTCCATACTTTCTGACTTCCTGTCTGTGGCTCTCAGCTCCAGTCCCATTGGTTCCTAGTGAAAGTATTCAAAAACACAAATATAGTTTCAGGTTCAAAAAGTCTCAGCCATTTCCTTTATACAGAATGTAGTTTTTATCAAACAGGAGGAAAGAGTGCATTTGTCTAGGTCTATTTTCAGCAGCAGATTGATCCACATTTGGTGCTCTAGGGAGTATTTGTGGCAGCAGGATGGTGTTTGTAGGGTTGAGTCAAAATAAAGAATAATTTGGAAAATGTTACTGCCACAGAAAAATTCTACTCAGTGTAACTTACTGTCTTCTACATGTTTGATAATACACTACATTTTATAAAATGTTTAGTTTGAGAAAACATGCTTTGATTGGGTTGTACATTACTTTGAGTGTTATCGCCACCTACTTGCAATTGAAATCATGTGTTTCCCTCAGTGTCCAACAGGAGAGACCAGTGTCTCCAGTCAGCTGTGTGTCCATGAAGAGTGAGCGGTCCATGGGTGAACCTAAGAACTTCACAAATGGACACCACCCTGACAGTAACAGGTGGGGATAAAACAACGACAGTGAAAAGAAGTTTGGTTTGTAAAAAGACAGCACTGCTCATTTGTTCAAATATAATAATAATATGAATAAGGGAGAAGTGTGATTTCCCGTCATACACTTACTTGTAAAAGTTGAAAATCTGAGCTTCAGCGACCGATTTACACTGTGATAGCCAATCAGCACTGAGATCCTCCGGGGATGTATGACGCTGAGGAGGTAGCGGCAGAGATTCATTCTTTGATTCAGTGATTTAATGTGTGTACGACACGAGAATCAACGCAAAATATTCTAGCGTTCAAATTGGGCAAATAATGCACATTTATAATGTAATGCACGAATAAAACAATCTGCGCGATTGAATTACGTGTAAAGTCAATGTAAAGACGCCATAGGACGCAAATTCCCCTCGGGCCGGTGCGATTGATGCAAATTATGGGAATTAAGTAAGTAGTGCAATTTTTTCTGAGTTGAAAAATCTGAACTTCAGCAACCAGTTTGCACCGTGATAGCCAATCAGCACTGAGATCCACTGGGGACGTACGACGCAGAGGATGTACTGGCAGAAGTTCATGAATTCATCAGTGATTTCACGCTTGTACAACGTGAATTATTTATACATGAAGCGAGTCGATGCAAAATATTCCAACATTCAAACAGCGTTTACATGTAAAGTCGAAGTAAAGACGCCATTAGATTTGACTTCCCGCTGGGCACTGTGATGGATGTGACATGAATGATGCGAATTAAGCGGCGTGAATGAACCAAGTAGCGCGATTTCACGACCAATTCACGTCGAGATAGCCAATCGGCAATGAGATCCTCCAGAGATGTATGATGCCGAGGACGTACCGGCTGAAGTTGATTTGTCGATTCAGCAATTTCACACGTGTTGTTCGTGCACATGAAGCAAGTCACCACAAAATATTCTAGTGTTCAAATTTGCATTGCATTTGTTGTGAACACATTAGGCAGCGTCTTCATGTAGGATCCTTGAGGCCTCGGTTAGAGTCGGGGTTCGCTCTCAGGAACAAAGGCAGAACTAACGTGACATTATCAGGATGAAATTCATTTCAACCTCAGAGATCGTCTGAAATAGACGGATCTGGAAGCTTGGTGAAATAGTGACTACTTGCAGAGGCCTGCCTGACCTGTTTGACTTACTAAAAAACAGATGTGGGCAGCAGTTCAGATGTCTGAAACAATAAAAACACCAAACTTATTGTCTACTACTACTACTTGCAGTTGAAATCATGTGTTTCCCTCAGTGTCCAACAGGAGAGACCAGTGTCTCCAGTCAGCTGTGTGTCCATGAAGAGTGAGCGGTCCATGGGTGAACCTAAGAACTTCACAAATGGACACCACCCTGACAGTAACAGGTGGGGATAAAACAACGACAGTGAAAAGAAGTTTGGTTTGTAAAAAGACAGCGCTGCTCATTTGTTCAAATACTTCAATAATACAACCCATGTTTACATTTACCTCACCAGAGCGACCTCTGCTGGTTTCCTGAACAATGACTGCTCTGTTTCACAAACACAGGCAAAAGTAGCATGACGTTAGCCCTTCTTACACAGAGATGGCGCCATAGAATCGCTACAAAGTCCCGTCTTCATACTGTCTTTCCATTTTTACACAGAACCAAATGATGGTGGCATCATTCCGCTGCCAAAAGAGAGATGACAGATGTGACGTTTAACACAGCAGCATCGACCTCTGGTGTGACATATAACATACACGTCAGCAGTTAACGTATAATCATCATTTACCGTCTCTGTTATATGGCGGCTGATCTCATCCTCTGCTCAGAGGGTAAAGAGCTCCTGGACCTCATTGTTTTCACAAACTGTGGACATTTGGATCCCTGGAGAATCTCAATGCTGATTGGCTGTCGCTGCACAAATTGGACACTGAAGTTCAGATTTTTCAACTCTCGCAAATAAGCATATGATGTGAAATTGCGCTACTAGGTTCATTTGCGCTGCTTATTTTGGCTCATTCACATCACATCCTTCTCGTCCATTGTGCCCGCCGTGCTGCCCCGCAGGAATTTGTGTCTCATCACATCTTTACATGGACTTTCCATTTAATTCACTTGAGCAAAATTGTTTTATTCGCGCCCTTTGTTGTGATGTGTTCACACCAAACTTGATGCGAATTTTCACATTGCGTTACACACTTGAGTTTGAACGCTAGTTTTTTTGGTTGCTGAGGTTCTGATTTTTCAACTCTGTTGTATGTAACACAAAATCATGCTACCCGCTTCATTCACGCCACTTAATTGGCATATTTTGTGTCATTTGCCTGACATCCATCGCGTCCATCACGCCACCCGGCAGGAATTTGCATCTAATCATGTCTTTACATTGACTTTAGGGACATTGTTCTTCTTCTTTGAGTTAGATGCTAACTGCTAATAGCAGCTTTTTACATCTTTCGAGTTGGGTCGCACACATAATATGTCATCAAAGCTTCACACCCATCTGCCCATGGTCCTGTCCTGTCGGCTGTCCTGTTATACAGACACTGTTTCAGCACTGTTACTACCTCCTGTAGCGGCCTAAAGGCGAGACAACTCTGTCCCCCCATATTGCAATTGTACGTTATATACAGAACAGCGAGGTGGCATAACGGTGTGAAATTCCTGCCTTGAACAGGCAGTGTAGAAGGGGCTACTGTTAGGATGAAATTAATTTGGTCATCCTCACAAATAGATGGTTCTGGAGGCTTTCTGGCGTTACGACTGTTTTTGAGGCTAACTGACCTTTAACGTGGCAGCCAGCCAGGAACACCTGCCAGCCACAGATAACTGGCTTGGTAACTTAGAGATATACCTAAAATGTAATCACAATTTTTAGTTTCATTTGATGAGATCAAATCATGTGTTTCCATCAGTGTCCAACAGGAGAGACCAGTGTCTCCAGTCAGCTGTGTGTCCATGAAGAGTGAGCGGTCCATGGGTGAACCTAAGAACTTCACAAATGGACACCACCCTGACAGTAACAGGTGGGGATAAAACAACGACAGTGAAAAGAAGTTTGGTTTGTAAAAAGACAGCACTGCTCATTTGTTCAAATACTTCCCATGTTTACATTTATCTCACCAGAGCAACCTCTGCTGGTTTGTTGTTAGAATTACAATTGTTGTGAACCATGTCAATATTGAAGAACGAGCATATCAAGTTACTCACACAGACATATTACAACCGACAAACTACAAGAAAAGAAAATCTCCCTCCACCCCCACAAATAAGGGGGATGTAATGACAGCTGTTTCCCCTCATGTTTTCCTCAGATTCACTGAGGAGAGGTCAGAGGTTCCCAGGTGTGACGGTGCAAAGCATTCTCAAACAAACCAGGACTCAATATTTATGGTTTGTATATACACAACTTTTTTACTTCAACAGCTTTAGAGTGGCAGGTTTTAAGACATGGAGATGGATTTGAGGCTGCGTAATATAAGTAATAGTGCTTTGATATTTTTCACAGCTTCCTCAGGAGAACATTGTCACCTTTGTGAGGGAGGGGCTGAAGATGTTTCAGAGGATTTTGAGTCCCGATTACCAGGAATGCTCAGAGAGACAGGGTGAGGAGGAGTATGAGGCACTTCTGAAGTTCACACTGGACTTCCTGAGGAGAAAGAAGCAGGAGGAGCTGGCTGACTGTCTGCAGAGCAGTAAGAGGATTTTAATAGATTATGGCTATACCTAAAACCCCCAGTTCATCAAATAAACCACTAACAAAGACTTTTTGCTTTTATTGATACACAGAATACGTCAAGAAATGGACTAGAATGCATTTGAATGTCTTAACTTGGGAATATTAGTTCAGTACATTTATTGGAAATGGCCTCTTTTCAGTCCTAATTGGGGTCCAATCACAGACTGCAGGTGGTTGCAAAGGCCCTTTTGAAACTGAAGGAATTCTCATTACTTTTCTCCAAATAGAATCACATTTTTGAAGGGCTTAAGGTGCTCAAGAACTCGAAAAATTACATGTGATATAGGTCTGGCTCACAGGTGTCACAAAATGGCTCAGTAGTGCCCCCTATTGAATTTATACAAAGCAGCCACCAAAGCTGGTTTGACCTGTATGTAGGCAACTTGGTAGGCACATGTAACGTCCCAAGACATACAAGTAGTTATTTGGAGACATGCCCTAATCTCAACATGAAGTCAGCCATTTTCAATTTATTCTGCCATTTCTGTGCATTTTTTGGACATTTCCAACCACCAAATTCTACTTAAGTTATTCTTCAGCCCAAGTGGACGTTTGTAGCAAATTTGAAGAAATTCTCTCAGGCATTCGTTAGATATCGCGCTCGCAAGAGTGACAAGGATGCAAGGTCAAAGTGACCTTGAACTGGGACCACCAAAATCTCATCAGTCAATTGCAGAGTCCAAGTGGTCAGTAGCTGTTTCTAGCTCTGGTAATCTCACTGTACACTTGGTATCCCTCAACATCAGAATGACAAATTTAGCAACTAGCCTAACAGTCCCAGTGTCCTCAAACAAGATGACAATAATGTCCCAGTGTCCTCAAACAAGATGACAATAATGTCCCAGTGTCCTCAAACAAGATGGCAATAATGTCCCAGTGTCCTCAAACAAGATGACAATAATGTCCCAGTGTCCTCAAACAAGATGGCAATAATGTCCCAGTGTCCTCAAACAAGATGGCAATAATGTCCCAGTGTCCTCAAACAAGATGACAATAATGTCCCAGTGTCCTCAAACAAGATGACAATAATGTCCCAATGTCCTCAAACAAGATGACAATAATGTCCCAGTGTCCTCAAACAAGATGACAATAATGTCCCAATGTCCTCAAACAAGATGACAATAATGTCCCAGTGTCCTTGAACAAGATGACAATAATGTCCCAATGTCCTCAAACAAGATGACAATAATGTCCCAGTGTCCTTGAACAAGATGACAATAATGTCCCAATGTCCTCAAACAAGATGACAATAATGTCCCAGTGTCCTCAAACAAGGTGACAATAATGTCCCAATGTCCTCAAACAAGATGACAATAATGTCCCAGTGTCCTCAAACAAGATGACAATAATGTCCCAATGTCCTCAAACGAGATGACAATAATGTCCCAATGTCCTCAAACAAGATGACAATAATGTCCCAGTGTCCTTGAACAAGATGACAATAATGTCCCAATGTCCTCAAACAAGATGACAATAATGTCCCAATGTCCTCAAACGAGATGACAATAATGTCCCAATGTCCTCAAACAAGATGGCAATAATATCCCAGTGTCCTCAAACAAGATGACAATAATGTCCCAGTGTCCTCAAACAAGATAACAAGATGACAATAATGTCCCAATGTCCTCAAACAAGATGACAATAATGTCCCAGTGTACTCAAACAAGATGACAATAATGTCCCAATGTCCTCAAACGAGATGACAATAATGTCCCAATGTCCTCAAACGAGATGGCAATAATATCCCAGTGTCCTCAAACAAGATGACAATAATGTCCCAGTGTCCTCAAACAAGATAACAAGATGACAATAATGTCCCAATGTCCTCAAACAAGATGACAATAATGTCCCAGTGTACTCAAACAAGATGACAATAATGTCCCAGTGTCCTCAAAAAAGATAACAAGATGACAATAATGACCCAGTGTCCTCAAACAAGATGACAATAATGTCCCAGTGGCCTCAAACAAGATGACAACATGACAATAATGTCCCAGTGTCCCAGTGTCCTCAAACAAGATGACAATAATGTCCCAGTGTCCTCGAACAAGATGACAATAATGTCCCAGTGTCCTCAAACAAGATAACAAGATGACAATAATGTCCCAGTGTCCTCAAACAAGATAACAAGATGACAATAATGTCCCAGTGTCCTCAAACAAGATAACAAGATGACAATAATGTCCCAATGTCCTCAAACAAGATGACAATAATGTCCCAGTGTCCTTGAACAAGATGACAATAATGTCCCAATGTTCTCAAACAAGATGACAATAATGTCCCAGTGTCCTCGAACAAGATGGCAATATAATGTCCCAGTGTACTCAAACAAGATGACAATAATGTCCCAATGTCCTCAAACAAGATAACAAGATGACAATAATGTCCCAATGTCCTCAAACAAGATGACAATAATGTCCCAGTGTCCTCAAACAAGATGACAAGATGACAATAATGTCCCAGTGTCCTCAAACAAGATGACAATAATGTCCCAGTGTCCTCAAACAAGATAACAAGATGACAATAATGTCTCAGTGTCCTCAAACAAGATGACAATAATGTCCCAATGTCCTCAAACAAGATGACAATAATGTCCCAGTGTCCTCGAACAAGATGACAATATAATGTCCCAGTGTCCTCAAACAAGATAACAAGATGACAATAATGTCCCAATGTCCTCAAACAAGATGACAATAATGTCCCAGTGTCCTCAAACAAGATGACAATAATGTCCCAGTGTCCTCAAACAAGATGAAGTAATGTCCCAGTGTCCTCAAACAAGATGACAATAATGTCCCAGTGTCCTCAAACAAGATGACAATAATGTCCCAGTGTCCTCAAACAAGATAACAAGATGACAATAATGTCCCAGTGTCCTCAAACAAGATGACAATAATGTCCCAGTGTCCTCAAACAAGATAACAAGATGACAATAATGTCCCAGTGTCCTCAAACAAGATGACAATAATGTCCCAGTGTCCTCAAACAAAATGACAAGATGACAATAATGTCCCAGTGTCCTCAAACAAGATGACAATAATGTCCCAGTGTCCTCAAACAAGATGACAATAATGTCCCAATGTCCTCAAACAAGATGACAATAATGTCCCAATGTCCTCAAACAAGATAACAAGATGACAATAATTTCCCAATGTCCTCAAACAAGATGACAATAATGTCCCAGTGTCCTCAAACAAGATGACAATAATGTCCCAATGTCCTCAAACAAGATAACAAGATGACAATAATGTCCCAGTGTCCTCAAACAAGATGACAATAATGTCCCAGTGTCCTCGAACAAGATGACAATATGATGTCCCAGTGTCCTCAAACAAGATGACAATAATGTCCCAATGTCCTCAAACAAGATAACAAGATGACAATAATGTCCCAATGTCTTCAAACAAGATGACAATAATGTCCCAGTGTCCTCAAACAAGATGACAATAATGTCCCAATGTCCTCAAACAAGATAACAAGATGACAATAATGTCCCAGTGTCCTCGAACAAGATGACAATAATGTCCCAGTGTCCTCAAACAAGATGACAATATGATGTCCCAGTGTCCTCAAACAAGATGGCAATAATGTCCCAATGTCCTCAAACAAGATGACAATAATGTCCCAGTGTCCTCAAACAAGATGACAATAATGTCCCAATGTCCTCAAACAAGATGGCAATAATGTCCCAATGTCCTCAAACAAGATGACAATAATGTCCCAGTGTCCTCAAACAAGTACTTCCTAATTAACAGTGTCTTATCTTGTTCCTGTTGCTAAAATTTGTCAAATTTGTTGCCATATCAAAACTACAAACATCATTAATCATACATAAAGAAGTTTCAACTATAAACTGTGATCAGATTTTGGACCTTGTCCACTTCTGTGTCAGGATCGGCTGCAGACTGACTTGGCAGAGTTGGCTGCCATCTTGTTTTTACATGGATTAGTGTAGTGTGCTCTTACTACCACTAGATGGCACAAAAAAGGGTCCACGAACGAGGACAACTGGTCTGAGTTAAGTAGGATGAAGTATGAGGTCAAGTAAACCCAAAATGTGTGGGGGATATGTATTGTTGATGTATCATATCTGTTGTTATGAATAGGACTGATCTGTCTATTGTTAATTTGTCATTTCCTTATCCAGAAACCTCTGCTATGTCCAAGAGTAAACTCAAATCTGCCCTGAAGCAGAGGTCTCAGTGTGTGTTTGAGGGGATCGCTAAAGCAGGAAACCCAACCCTTCTGAATCAGATCTACACAGAGCTCTACATCACAGAGGGAGGGACTGCAGAGGTCAATGATGAACATGAGGTCAGACAGATTGAAACAGCATCCAGGAAACCACACAGACCAGAAACAACCATCAGACAAGAAGACATCTTTAAAGCCTCACCTGGAAGAGATGAACCAATCAGAACAGTGATGACAAAGGGAGTGGCTGGCATTGGGAAAACAGTCTTAACACAGAAGTTCACTCTGGACTGGGCTGAAGACAAAGCCAACCAGGACATACAGTTCACATTTCCATTCACTTTCAGAGAGCTGAATGTGCTGAAAGAGAAAAAGTACAGCTTGGTGGAACTTGTTCATCACTTCTTTACTGAAACCAAAGAAGCAGGAATCTGCAGGTTTGAAGAGTTCCAGGTTGTGTTCATCTTTGACGGTCTGGATGAGTGTCGACTTCCTCTGGACTTCCACAACAATGAGATCCTGACTGATGTTACAGAGTCCACCTCAGTGGATGTGCTGCTGACAAACCTCATCAGGGGGAAACTGCTTCCCTCTGCTCGCCTCTGGATAACCACACGACCTGCAGCAGCCAATCAGATCCCTCCTGACTGTGTTGACATGGTGACAGAGATCAGAGGGTTCACTGACCCACAGAAGGAGGAGTACTTCAGGAAGAGATTCAGAAAGAAGCAGGTTAGAAGAATCATCTCCCACATCAAGACATCACGAAGCCTCCACATCATGTGCCACATCCCAGTCTTCTGCTGGATCACTGCTACAGTTCTGGAGGATGTGATGAAGACCAGAGAGGAAGGAGAGCTGCCCAAGACCCTGACTGAGATGTACATCCACTTCCTGGTGGTTCAGACCAAAGTGAAGAACATCAAGTATGATGGAGGAGCTGAGACAGATCATCACTGGAGTCCAGAGAGCAGGAAGATGATTGAGTCTCTGGGAAAACTGGCTTTTGATCAGCTGCAGAAAGGCAACCTGATCTTCTATGAATCAGACCTGACAGAGTGTGGCATCGATATCAGAGCAGCCTCAGTGTACTCAGGAGTGTTCACACAGATCTTTAAAGAGGAGAGAGGACTGTACCAGGACAAGGTGTTCTGCTTCGTCCATCTGAGTGTTCAGGAGTTTCTGGCTGCTCTTCATGTCCATCTGACCTTCATCAACTCTGGAGTCAATCTGATGGAAGAACAACAAACAACCTCACTGGTGATTAAAGACTCTGAGATGACACACTTCTACCAGAGTGCCATGGGGAAAGCATTGCAGAGTCCAAATGGACACCTGGACTTGTTCCTCCGCTTCCTCCTGGGTCTTTCACTAGAGACCAATCAGAGACACCTACAAGGCCTGCTGACAGAGGAAGTAAAAGGCCCACAGACCAATCAGGAAACAGTCCAGTACATCAAGGAGAGGATCAGGAAGAATCCACCTCCTGAGAGAAGCATTAATCTGTTCCACTGTCTGAATGAAGTGAAGGATCATTCTCTGGTGGAGGAGATCCAACAGTCCCTGAGTTCAGGAAATTTCTCCACAGATGATCTCTCTCCTGCTGATTGGTCAGCTATGGTCTTCACCTTACTGTCATCAGAACAAAACTTGGACGTGTTTGACCTGAAGAAATACTCTGCTTCAGAGGAGGCTCTTCTGAGGCTGCTGCCAGTGGTCAAAGCCTCCAACAAAGCTCTGTAAGTACAGAGACAGGTGGAAAGATTCAATACACATTCATTAAACACTGGGCCTCATGCAGCAACGGTTTCAAGACACACTTCTGTTTTCACAGGAAATTTAACGTTTACATTCAGTCTCTTTCAAAACAAACGCACTACGTCGGTACAACACCGCAAATTGACCTTTTTTTCCTTCAACAAAAGCACATGGCTGGGTTTCGGCAACAAAACTCTTGGTTGGGTTTAGGCAACAAAAACATGTGCTTGGGTCTAGGCAACAAAGGCACGTGGTTGGGTTTCGGCAAATAGCATGTGGTTGGGTCTAGGCAACAAAAACATTGTTGGGTTTAGGCAACAAAAACATGGCTGGGTTTCGGCAACAAAACTCTTGGTTGGGTTTAGGCAACATAAACATGTGCTTGGGTCTAGGCAACAAAGGCACGTGGTTGGGTTTAGGCAAATAGCATGTGGTTGGGTTTGGGCAACAAAACCATGTGGTTGAATTTAGGCAACAAAAAAGCAGGATGAAAGCTGAAGTGTTTGGGGCACCATTATCTGCTCAGATTCAACCAAATGCTTCAAAACTCATTGGACGATGTTTCACAGTGCAGTTGGACATTGACCTGAAGCATATTGCAAAAGCAACCAAAGACATTTTTAAGACAAAGAAGTGGAATGTTCTGCAATGGTCAAGTCATATCATCTGACCTGAATCCAATTGAGCATGCGTTTCTCTTGCTGAAGCCAAAACTGAGGGCAAAACACCCAAAACACAAGCAGGAAGTGCAGACGGCTGCAGTAAAGGGCTGGCAGAGCATCACCAGGGAAGAAACCCAGCATCTGGTGATGCCTATGTGTCCAACACTTCAGGCAGTCATTGACTGTAAAGGATTTGCAACCAAGTATTAAAACTGACTGTTTAATTGATGATTATGTTAGTTTGTCCAAATACTTATGAGCCCTTAAAGTCGGGAGACTGTGTGAAGAAATGGTTGTAATTCCTACACGGTTCATACTACATTTTTGAAAAAAGCCTTAAATGAAAGCTAAGAGTCTGCACTTTAAGCACCTATTCATTGTTTCATTTAAAACCCATTGTGGTGGTGTACAGAGCCAAAATGACGACAACTGTATCATTGTCCAAATAATTATGGACCTAACTGTATAAGAACAAACATAAGAAAACATTTGTTCATATATCGTTTCCTGAATGAGGCCCAGTGTCTTTTTCATAGATGTTCTTCCTTTTCTTGTGGTTTCTTCAGGCTAAGTGGCTGTAATCTGTCAGAGAGAAGCTGTAAAGCTCTGGCGTCAGTTCTCAGCTCCCAGTCGTCTTGTCTGAGAGAGCTGGACCTGAGTGACAACAACCTGCAGGATTCAGGAGTGAAGCTGCTGGTGGCTGGATTGGGGAGTCCACACTGTACTCTGGAAACTCTCAGGTTAGGGTTCATTAAGATAGTCAGCAGATGGCCATTTATCTCTTCACTTAAAAGGCAACACAAGTATCTATAGTATCTATCTATCTATCTATCTACACTAACCAAACAAAAATTTAAACGCAGTACTTTTGTTTTTGCTTCCATTTTTCACAGGTTAAGTAAAAGATCTAAGACCTTTCTTATGCGCTCAATAGATTTATTTGTCTCAAATTTCCGTTGCAACTTTGTTCAAATCCATCTTAGTGAGCAGGTGTTTGGTCTTCTGCTAGTGTCCTTGTCACTACTGGTGGAAGGCGGTATCTGCAGCCCAATCAGGTTGCACAGGTAGTCCAGCCTCTCCAGGATGGCACAGAGCAACTGTCAGACCTTGCGCTGGTGCAGAGGGCCCTGGGTTCCTCCTGGTGCAACGATACGACGTTATGTATCGGTGCATCTGACGCCGCCAAGTACAGACTGTCCAGGAGCTCACTGATGCCCTGATCCAGGTCTGGGAGGAGATCCCCCTGGACACCATCCACTGACTCATCAGGAGCATGCCCAGACGTTGTCAGGAGGTCATACAGGCACTGAGTCACATTATGAGTTGCCAATGATTTACTTTGATTTTCAGTGTGATTTTGAATCCAGTCCTCAGTGGGTCGATGATTTTGGTTCCCGCTGACTTTTGTTTCGTCATTTTGTTCTCAACAACAAATTGTACATCAGTAAAGATTTTCAATGTGAATATTTGTTCATCAAGATCTGATGTGAGATTTAAGTGTTCTCTTTTGGTGTCTTAATAGGTTGTCAGGCTGTCTGATCACAGAAGAAGGCTGTGCTTCTCTGGCCTCAGCTCTGAACGTCAACCCCTCCCATCTGAGAGAACTGGACCTGAGCTACAATCACCTCGGAGACTCAGGAGTGCAGCCTCTGACAGCTGGATTGGAGAGTCCACACTGGAGACTTGACACTCTCAGGTAGGTGGGAGGCTTGCTCTTGAAGGCTCTAGAGCTGGAAACAAAAGTGTCTGTTATACACTCACCAGCCATTTTATTAGGTACACCTTGCAGGTACCAGGTCGGACCCCATTTTTCAGTATTGATGTCATAGATTCAACAAGGTGCACCACATCCCAAAGGTGCTCTACTGGACTGAGATCTGGTGACTGTGGAGGCCACTGGAGTACAGTGAACTCATTGTCACGTTGGAGTGGCACCTGGTGTGGTCTTCTGCTGCTGTAGCCCATCTGCTTCAAGGTTGGACAAGGTGTTGTTGCTTCAGAGATGCTCTTCTGCACACCTTGGTTGGAACCAGTGCTTATTTGACTTCCTGTTGCCTTTCTATCATCTTGAACCAGTCTGGCCATTCTCCTCTGACCTCTGGCATCAACAAGGCATTTTGGCTCACTGGATATTTGCTCTTTTTGGGTATTTATTGGGTAGATATTTGCATTAACGAGCAGTTGAACAGGTGTACCTACTAAAGTGGACAGTGAGTGCATATTTCAGCCGATGTTACATTGATTAAAGGTAAATTCTTTGTTGCAGATTGTACCCTAATGGCGTCCAGTGGTTGAAACGAGTTTTCAGGAAGTGTAAGTGTATTTTCAATTTGATTCTTGAACTAAAAGCTGAACTTGTTCAGCTGTTTAGATGGAAAACTTGTCTTAAAACTGTGATGTCATTAATTTGTTTTGTTCTTTCTCTCAGATATCCGTGACCTTAAACTCGACCCCAATACAACAAACAGACATCTCTTCCTTCTAGACAACAACACAAAGGTCATGCCATTAATTGATGAAGAGCAATATCCCGCTCATCCAGAGAGATACATCACGTGGCCCCAGTTGCGATGTAGAAACGGTCTGACTGGTCGCTGTTACTGGGAGGTTGAATGGGAAAGAGAGGTCAATATCGCCGTGACTTACAAAGATAATGATGACTGTTGGTTTGGAGGGAACGAGCGCTCCTGGAGTTTGTACTGCTGTCAAGGTGTTTACTCTGCTTTGCACAATAAAAGCAGCACACCCATAAATCCTCCCCCGAACTTGTCCTCCAACAGAGTGGGAGTGTACCTGGACTGGGCTGCTGGCACTCTGTCCTTCTACAGTGTCTCATCTGACAAAGTGATCCACCTCCACACCTTCTACACCACGTTCACTGACGTTCTTTATCCTGGGTTTGGGTTCCGCTTGGGGCCAGGCTCCTCTCTGTCTCTGTGTGCGCTGAAGGCACTGTCAAACAGAGAGTGAAGAAAGACAACTGCTGACAAGCTAATTTAAACTGTGCAAAGTTGAATTATGTCTACGTTAAAAGCTAATAACTTTACATCAATAACTACTGTTTAAAAGTTGCAATGTAAAAGAACTGACTCGTGATGAAGTCACAGAAAACTATTATTTGAGTATCCCTCAGCTCTACAGAGCATTTTTGTGACGTTATAATGCCCTATTACGTGGATTGTTCTGTTGTGCCTACCCCACACGAAGGAGCTGCAGTCCACCAGGAATTATCCACTGCCCTGTATGAGCAAGCTGCAGTTGTCCAGGAATTATCCACTGCCCTGTTAAAACAAGCACAAGTAGCAGTCGTCCAGGAATTATCCACTGCCCTGTACAAACTAGCAGGAATTATCTACTGCCCTGTATGAGCAAGCTGCAGTTGTCCAGGAATTATCCACTGCCCTGTGAAAACAAGCACAAGCAGCAGTCATCCAGAAATTATCCACTGCCCTGTGTAAACATGCACAAATAACAGTCATCCAGGAATTATCCACTGCCTGTTGTCAAAGAGCACAAGTAGCAGTTGTCCAGGAATTATCCACTGTCCTGTGCAAACTAGCAGGAATTATCACTGCCCTGTATGAGCATGCAGCAGTTGTCCAGGAATTATCCACTGCCCTGTGAAAACAAGCACAAGCAGCAGTCATCCAGAAATTATCCACTGCCCTGTGTAAACATGCACAAATAACAGTCATCCAGGAATTATCCACTGCCTGTTGTCAAAGAGCACAAGTAGCAGTTGTCCAGGAATTATCCACTGTCCTGTGCAAACTAGCAGGAATTATCACTGCCCTGTATGAGCATGCAGCAGTTGTCCAGGAATTATCCACTGCCCTCTATAAACAAACACAAGTTAAACATATGTAACTTATGTGGATTGTTATGTTGTGCCTACTCCACATGAGAGGGTGCTGCAGTCATCCAGGAATTATCCACTACACTCCATAAACAAGAACAAGTAACAGTTGTCTGGAAATTATCCATAACCCTCTATAAATAAGCACAAACTGCAGCTGTCCAGGAATTAGCCACTGCCTTGTATAAATAAAGTAAATTTGATGTTATCCAGAAATTATCCATTGCCCTGTATAAACACTGTGTAAAACTTGAAAACACTGTGAGCCTTGCCAGAGAATGAACAATCACCAAGAACAGACTAAAAAAACAGTTTTTTAAACTCTTCTTTTTGGAATATTTCCATTTTATGTTTTTACGATATGCTTTTATTCATGTTGTCTCATTGACTATATGCTAACATTTGTAGTTCAAACTCTTTTAATAAACAGTACTGTGAATTAAGGTGTTTTTTTGTTTGTTGGTTTTTTGTACGCCTAAGTGCTGGTGCCGCTGAAGAGAGAGGGGACAAATTCAGTTGTCGGGAATACAACACACTTTTAATTGAGACTTGATGCCATGGGCCAAATTTAAAAACTAAAATATAATGTCTGGGCACGTATCTAGCCCTTTCACATATTATGGTCACTTCAGAGGACAGATATTTAAACACCATTGTCTTGTATATGCCTGGGTTTTGATGCTGTAGTTACATTTAAGTCCCGAGAGTGGACCCTTGTGCGTCATGCCATACCACTGCCACCCAGTGGCCAGGTGTTGTCACCGCAACACAAATCTCTGAAAACCAAGATGGCTGACAGGATGCAAGAGATGTTATACAGCTCAAGAATACCTATATGATACTAATACTAATAATAATAAAAAAAATAATAATAATAACAATAGGTACAGAGAGCACAATCTAACTCCAAAGTCGTCGAAATCTTACGTCCAACGTACCCTGGGTGTGTTGGCTGTTGACATTCTGGGACGCCGTGTCAACTTCAGCCTGTTACATGCATTGTCTGTTTTCAAAATACACTTCTGTTTTCACAGGAAATGTACAGTTTGCATACAGTCTCTTTCAAAATAAAAGCACTACGTCAGTACAACAACGCAAACTGTCAAAACTACAAACACATGTGGTTAGGTTTCGGAAGAAAGAACAGGGTTTGGCTTTGCAGTCTTACAGGACGTGAGCACTGCTCTCTCGAGCGAAGGTTGGTGTTTGTTGGACCCCTCCACCCTGCCCTACACGGACTTCAGCCTACGATTTTTATGTCAGAACATCAACGAACACAACTGACCACTCGGTGAGTTTCATGGCTTTGAAAACGAACGTTTAGGGTGGTTTTAGGACAGGTTCACACATGGCCATAGGCAGCAGTGTTAAGCCAGGCAGGGGAAAGCAAAATTCTCCGAAAATGAGCAGTCATCACTATTTTGGTCTGTTGGTTAAAGAGTGTCCGTGTGGATCAGACTCACCTTCAGGCTGCTGTGTCTTCTGTCCTGTGTTCCTGCAGCAGCTGGAGGCTGATTGGCTTCCACCTTCGTTTACCAGATTAAAAGCAGCTGCTCTCAGACAGGAGTCCAGTCTTTTGTGTTTCCATCAAGTGGAAACTGCTGTGGTGTCATGTGAAGGAGATCTGGGACACAAACGTCCTGAGGACACTCTCAGAGAGCTCCTAACTCAGCCTAGACACTTTTAGTGAGGAGTTGTAGCTGCAGGTGTGGTTGACCCTGTTGACCCTGTTGACCCTGTTGACCCTGGGATCAGATGTGAGAGACTTTCTTTGTGTGTGTGTGTGTGTGTGTGTGTTAGGTGCTGACGCCCGCCCTGATGGTGACGGCAGGTAAAGACCCGGTGCTGCTGCCGGCCTTGTCCAAAGGGATGGAGGACTTGGTGAGGAAAACAAACCATCAATCAATCAATCAGTCCTCCTCAATGACAGACAGTGTGATTATAGATTATTGGAAATGAATGCGCTGTTTCCGTTTGTGAACCGCAGATCCCGAACCTGAGACGAGGACACATAGAGGAGTGTGGACACTGGATTCAGATGGACAAGCCGGCGGAGACAAACAGCATCTTGATTTCATGGCTGAAAGAAACACTGAAGGAGGCGGCAGGCGGCGGCGTGGGCTCCAAACTGTGACAGCGCCACAGCAAAGTTGATCTCTGTCTGAACATCGCTTTCCTCTTTTACTATATAATAATCCCAAATGTAACATTTTGTTGTTTCGGACTGAAAGACGTCACCTTTGGTTGGGTAAAGTTTGATGGACATTTTCTAACATTTCTGTCGCAGTAATCAATAATTAATAAGTCAGATCAATAACAGCAGGGTAACTGATGATGAAAAATGTTGTTCTGTTAATGAACCTTGAAAACATGTTAAAGTTCTACGTCACTAAACAGCTGTGAGTGTTTATTGTAGCAGCAGGAAACACACCGAGTGACACAAGGAGACACAAAATGACCCCAGAGACACGGACTGACCACAAAGAGACACAAAATGACAGTGAGATGCAAAATGACCCGAAAGAGACCCACAAGGACCCCAGAGGCATAAAATGACCCCAGAGGTATAAAATGACCCCAGAGGTATGACCACAAGGAGACACAAAATGACCCCAAAGAGACAAAATGGTCCCAGAGACCCAAAAATGACCACAAGGACGCACTAAATGACCACAAAGAGAAACACAAACTGACAACTAAATGCAAAATGACCGCAAAGAGACCCAAAATTACCCAAAGAGACAAAATGGCCCCAGAGACCCAAAAATGACCCCAAGGAGACATAAAATGTTGTCCCCAGTTTGTCCTTTACACTTGTAGCCCACAACAAGAGACTGTTCGTGTTAGGAGTGTTCTCACCTCCTGAAAATACTCCTGACAGATGTTTGGGTTTGGTGACATTTTGACATTTCACTGCAGAGATTTGGGAAAAACAAACTGAGGCGGAGAGTCAAATTTTATGACCGACAGTCATGATGGACAAAAATATGAGAATAAGGCTCAGATTTATTCAACTGGTCTGGAAATGCAGACAAAGCTTTATGTGACTGGAGGTTTAAATAAGAAAAAAGACAACAAAACAAATACTCCAATATTAAGAAGAGGAACATAGTGAGATGGGAAAATGATGTAAGAAATTATAGATAAAAACTGAATCAACCCTTTGTAACCTGGAGCGACGTCACTTTTCTTGAGCTGCTTTCAGACTGCTTTGAGACTTTCTATCTCAAGAACAAAGTAAATATTTAGCAAAAAAGTCACAATAAAGTCATTAAGAGCTCATATTACAACTTTTTCTTGTAATATATGAATTTTTCCTCTGAATAATGACTTTTAAAATATTGTTTTTACTCAAATTTTCACGTCAATATACATTAAATATCTGGTTCTTCCTCTTAATGCAGGACCATTTTCCTTGAAGTCAGAACAATGTTGCCCTCTGGTGGTCGAGATGAGAACTGAATGTAAAGCATTGTTCAGAGTTTTTTCTCCTCAAACAGCTTCTTCCAGGCCGGCATGATGTGTTCATAAATTCTCTCGATCTGTAACACACAAACACAAACATATGTCAGGTGGTCAACACACGTTTAAACAAACAATGTCCTGCAGGAGTGAAAGTCTCTGCGTTTCAAGGGGTTAAGATTCACGAAAAGTTTTCTTCATCGTTCCAACTTCCAACCTCCACAGACACACACAGGTTTAACCAGCCTGCTTATTCATTCAGTTATAGGTGAATTCAGTGTGTCATAGATCATATTAACAGACTGGAGTTTATGAGAGATAAACAGTTTTTGCGTCTAAATGTTGGTCATTTTGCTTTAAATCCTCGCTCAACATTTTAATACGATGATTAAGATGAGCGAGTACACCATTATCTGTATCTGTTCAACCAACTAAATTAACTGTATGCATATCTGTAATCGGAAGGGGCGGGGCTGGAACAGGAAGTGGGCCGTATTTAAACTGAAAGTTGATGTTTTAAGCTTGAAATTGACATGAGTTGGGTCAACATTTTTTGGACATTTAATCAACTATTTTTGACATTTTATTAACTTTTTTTCCTAAGCTTTTAATAATATTTTCAGACATTTTATCAACTATTTTTGGACATTTATTACCATTTTTTGAGACATTTTATGAACATTTTTTAGACATTTCATCGGACATTTTGTCAACTATTTTTGGACATTTTATTAATATTTTTTTTTGGACATTTTATTCACTTTTTTTCTAAGCTTTTAATAATATTTTCAGACATTTTGTCAACATTTTATCAATGTTTTTTTGACATTTTATCAACTTTTTTTCTAAGCTTTTGATAATATTTTCAGACATTTTATCAGCTACTTTTGGACATTTATTACCATTTTTTGGGACATTTTATGAACATTTTTTTAGACATTTTATGAACATTTTTTTAGACATTTTATTAACATTTTATCGGACATTTGATGAACTTTTTTTTCAACCTTTTAATAATATTTCAGACATTTTGTCAACTATTTTTGGACATTTTATTAATATTTTTTTCTGACCTTTTAATCATATTTTATGGGCATTTTATCAACATCTTTTGGACATTTCATTAATCTTTTTTTAAGCTTTTAATAATATTTTTCAGACATCTTATTAACATTTTATTGGACATTTTATTGACTTTTAACCTTTTAATAATATGTCAATATGTCAACTGTTTTTCGGACATTTCATTCTTTTTTTTTTTTAATTGATATTTTTTGGACATTTTATTCACTATTTTTCTAAGCTATTAATAATATTTTCAGACATTTTATTAACATTTTATCAACTTTTTTTTTGACATTTTATCAACTTTTTTAGGACATTTTATTAATACTTCTCAGTTTTTTATAAACATTTTTTAGACATTTTATTAACTATTTTTGGACATTTTATTAACTTTTTTGGACATTTTATTAATATTTTTCAATTATTTTATTAACATTTTTTTTAACATTTTATCAATATGTTTTTAGACATTTTAATAATATTTTTCAGACATTTTATTGATATTTTATCGGACATCTGATGAACTTGTTTTTCAACCTTTTAAAAATATTTCAGACATTTTATTATTATTTTTTGGACATTTTATCAACATTGTTTTGGGCAAATTTCAATATGACAACTTTGACCATTCCATTAGTTTTTACTGTCTCTTTGGGATGACAGACACTTTTAGTAGCGTGGATCTTTAAGTGTTTATATATATTAAGTTATATAAAAACTGTTTTTTCTTGCAGCTCAGAACAGACAGCACAAATTATTAGTTTCTCAAAAGTATATCATTTCAACATAAACAACAACTGTCATCATCCTCCGTCCACTGACCTGTTCAGACTTTTTGACTCCGTATCTGAAAAGCGTCGCCTGGTGCTCGCTGTTATGAAACAGGATATCGAACGTCACCTCACGCCCCATCATGTCATCGATGGCCGGCTTCACCACCGTGTGAAAGTCCCGGGCCGAGAACAAGTCGTCCAGCATGTTGCTGACCTGCGGCGTGTTGAAGGCAGATTCATCAGGACCACAAAGGCTTTGACATTATTACAGTAATACATGATATTTGAGTAGATTATTATTCGTCGTCTATGAGTAAGTTGACCTTGTATTTTTTCCCCAGCAGCTCCAGTGGATCCAGTTTGACCTCTGACCTCAGAGCGCGGCCAAAGAGCGGCAGCTTGGAGTCTGAATCTGACCAAAAAAATAAAGAAATTGCATTCATGAGAATGAGACAGATACATGTTCAAAGTAACCTTGACTTTTAATCACTAAAATTTAATCAGCAAATTGTTGAGTAAAATCAGTCCAACAGTAAAACACCAACCTCGAGATGTCAGGTGGGCGACGTAAGGAACTCCATCCCTCTCTCCGTAGTACACTGCAAAATGAGAGAAGTATTTGTTCCTGCGATACTCCACGATGTCCCCCGGGAACAACTGGGGGTTAGAATGTTTCTGCGGAGACAACAAAGTGATTATCAATTTAATAATACCACAGAAAGAGTCAAGTTCCTCTCACAGTTTACATCATGTCATGTCTGATTTCAAGGCCTTATTGCGACATGGTGTCCATGAGAATGAGAGGGACGCAAGGTGACAGTAACCTTGACCTTTGATAACCAAAATCTGATCAGTTCATCACTGAGTTCAAGTGGATTTTGTGCCAAATTTGATAAAATTCTTTCAAGACCTTCTCAAGTTATCACTCTCACGAGGATGAGACAGACATGAGGTCACAGTAACCTTGACCTGTGACCACCAAAATCTAATAAAGTCATGGTTCAGTCCAAGCGAACATTTGTGCCAAATTTGAGGAAATCTCCTCAAGGCCCTCTTGAGATATCTGTGGAACACCTTGAGGAAGGTTCCTCAAATTTGGCACAAACGTCCACTTGTACTTAACGATGATCTGATTATTAAATTCAGTGGTCAGTGGTCACTGTGACCCCGTCAGTTGTATTCTCATGATTTGATATCTCCAAATCACCTTCAAGAATTTTTTTTTTTAATTTGGCAAAAACACCCCCTTTGAGTCAAAGACATACTGGTTACAATTTAGTGGTCAAAGGTCAAGGTCACTGTGACCTTGTGTCCATCTCTTTCTTGTAAATGCTGTATCTCAAGAACACCTTCGGGAACGTCTTCAAATTTGACACAAACATCCACTTGGACTCAGTGATTACTGATTACATTTTTGTGGTCAAAGGTCACTGTGACCTTGCATCCATCTCATTCTCAGGAGTGCCATATCAAAATAAAACTGAGTGTGAACGTGATATCTCAAGAACACCTTTGGGAATGTCTTCAAATTTGGCACAAACATCCACTTGGACTCAGTGATTACTGATTATATTATTGTGGTCAAAGATCACTGTGACCTTGCATCCATCTCATTCACAGGAGTGCCATATCCAAATAAAACCTTAAGTGAATGTGAACGTGATATCTCAAGAACACCTTCGGGAATGTCTTCAAATTTGGCACAAACATCCACTTGGACTCAGTGATTACTGATTACATTTTGTGGTCAAAGGTCACTGTGACCTTGCATCCATCTCATTCTCAGGAGTGCCATATCAAAATAAAACTTTGAGTGTGAACGTGATATTTCAAGAACACCTTCGGGAATGTCTACAAATTTGGCACAAACATCCACTTGGACTCAGTGATTACTGATTACATTTTTGTGGTCAAAGGTCACTGTGACCTTGCATCCATCTCATTCTCAGGAGTGCCATATCAAAATAAAACTGAGTGTGAACGTGATATCTCAAGAACACCTTCGGGAATGTCTTCAAATTTGGCACAAACATCAACTTGGACTCAGTGATTACTGATTATATTATTGTGGTCAAAGGTCACTGTGACCTTGCATCCATCTCATTCACAGGAGTGCCATATCCAAATAAAACCTTAAGTGAGTGTGAACGCGATATCTCAAGAACACCTTCGGGAATGTCTTCAAATTGGGCACAAACATCCACTTGGACTCAGTGATTACTGATTACATTTTTGTGGTCAAAGGTCACTGTGACCTTGCATCCATCTCATTCTCAGGAGTGCCATATCAAAATAAAACCTTAAGTGAGTGTGAACGTGATATCTCAAGAACACCTTCGGGAACGTCTTCAAATTTGACGCAAACATCCACTTGGACTCAGTGATTACTGATTACATTTTTGTGGTCAAAGGTCACTGCGACCTTGCATCCATCTCATTCTCAGGAGTGCCATATCAAAATAAACCTTAAGTGAGTGTGAACGTGATATCTCAAGAACACCTTCGGGAATGTCTTCAAATTTGGCACAAACATCCACTTGGACTCAGTGATTACTGATTATATTATTGTGGTCAAAGGTCACTGTGACCTTGCATCCATCTCATTCTCAGGAGTGCCATATCAAAATAAAACTGAGTGTGAACATGATATCTCAAGAACACCTTCGAGAATGTCTTCAAATTTGGCACAAACATCCACTTGGACTCAGTGATTACTGATTATATTTTTGTGGTCAAAGGTCACTGTGACCTTGCATCCATCTCATTCTCAGGAGTGCCATACCCAAATAAAACCTTAAGTGAATGTGAACGTGATATCTCAAGAACACCTTCGGGAATGTCTTCAAATTTGGCACAAACATCCACTTGGACTCAGTGATTACTGATTACATTTTGTGGTCAAAGGTCACTGTGACCTTGCATCCATCTCATTCTCAGGAGTGCCATATCAAAATAAAACTTTGAGTGTGAATGTGATATTTCAAGAACACCTTCGGGAATGTCTACAAATTTGGCACAAACATCCACTTGGACTCAGTGATTACTGATTATATTATTGTGGTCAAAGGTCACTGTGACCTTGCATCCATCTCATTCACAGGAGTGCCATATCAAAATAAAACCTTAAGTGAGTGTGAACGTGATATCTCAAGAACACC
Source organism: Epinephelus lanceolatus (assembly GCF_041903045.1). NCBI lineage: Eukaryota > Metazoa > Chordata > Actinopteri > Perciformes > Serranidae > Epinephelus > Epinephelus lanceolatus. The sequence continues at coordinate 2,947,330 of NC_135757.1, read as the reverse complement.
TTCGGGAATGTCTTCAAATTTGGCACAAACATCAACTTGGACTCAGTGATTACTGATTATATTATTGTGGTCAAAGGTCACTGTGACCTTGCATCCATCTCATTCACAGGAGTGCCATATCCAAATAAAACCTTAAGTGAGTGTGAACGCGATATCTCAAGAACATCTTCGGGAATGTCTTCAAATTTGGCACAAACATCCACTTGGACTCAGTGATTACTGATTACATTTTTGTGGTCAAAGGTCACTGTGACCTTGCATCCATCTCATTCTCAGGAGTGCCATATCAAAATAAAACCTTAAGTGAGTGTGAACGTGATATCTCAAGAACACCTTCGGGAACGTCTTCAAATTTGACGCAAACATCCACTTGGACTCAGTGATTACTGATTACATTTTTGTGGTCAAAGGTCACTGCGACCTTGCATCCATCTCATTCTCAGGAGTGCCATATCAAAATAAACCTTAAGTGAGTGTGAACGTGATATCTCAAGAACACCTTCGGGAACGTCTTCAAATTTGGCACAAACATCCACTTGGACTCAGTGATTACTGATTATATTATTGTGGTCAAAGGTCACTGTGACCTTGCATCCATCTCATTCTCAGGAGTGCCATATCAAAATAAAACTGAGTGTGAACATGATATCTCAAGAACACCTTCGAGAATGTCTTCAAATTTGGCACAAACATCCACTTGGACTCAGTGATTACTGATTATATTTTTGTGGTCAAAGGTCACTGTGACCTTGCATCCATCTCATTCTCAGGAGTGCCATACCCAAATAAAACCTTAAGTGAATGTGAACGTGATATCTCAAGAACACCTTCGGGAATGTCTTCAAATTTGGCACAAACATCCACTTGGACTCAGTGATTACTGATTACATTTTGTGGTCAAAGGTCACTGTGACCTTGCATCCATCTCATTCTCAGGAGTGCCATATCAAAATAAAACTTTGAGTGTGAATGTGATATTTCAAGAACACCTTCGGGAATGTCTACAAATTTGGCACAAACATCCACTTGGACTCAGTGATTACTGATTATATTATTGTGGTCAAAGGTCACTGTGACCTTGCATCCATCTCATTCTCAGGAGTGCCATATCAAAATAAAACCTTAAGTGAGTGTGAACGTGATATCTCAAGAACACCTTCGGGAATGTCTTCAAATTTGGCACAAACATCCACTTGGACTCAGTGATTACTGATTACATTTTGTGGTCAAAGGTCACTGTGACCTTGCATCCATCTCATTCTCAGGAGTGCCATATCAAAATAAAACTTTGAGTGTGAACGTGATATTTCAAGAACACCTTCGGGAATGTCTACAAATTTGGCACAAACATCCACTTGGACTCAGTGATTACTGATTACATTTTTGTGGTCAAAGGTCACTGTGACCTTGCATCCATCTCATTCTCAGGAGTGCCATATCAAAATAAAACTGAGTGTGAACGTGATATCTCAAGAACACCTTCGGGAATGTCTTCAAATTTGGCACAAACATCCACTTGGACTCAGTGATTACTGATTATATTTTTGTGGTCAAAGGTCACTGTGACCTTGCATCCATCTCATTCTCAGGAGTGCCATACCCAAATAAAACCTTAAGTGAATGTGAACGTGATATCTCAAGAACACCTTCGGGAATGTCTTCAAATTTGGCACAAACATCCACTTGGACTCAGTGATTACTGATTACATTTTGTGGTCAAAGGTCACTGTGACCTTGCATCCATCTCATTCTCAGGAGTGCCATATCAAAATAAAACTTTGAGTGTGAATGTGATATTTCAAGAACACCTTCGGGAATGTCTACAAATTTGGCACAAACATCCACTTGGACTCAGTGATTACTGATTACATTTTGTGGTCAAAGGTCACTGTGACCTTGCATCCATCTCATTCTCAGGAGTGCCATATCAAAATAAAACTTTGAGTGTGAACGTGATATTTCAAGAACACCTTCGGGAATGTCTACAAATTTGGCACAAACATCCACTTGGACTCAGTGATTACTGATTACATTTTTGTGGTCAAAGGTCACTGTGACCTTGCATCCATCTCATTCTCAGGAGTGCCATATCAAAATAAAACTGAGTGTGAACGTGATATCTCAAGAACACCTTCGGGAATGTCTTCAAATTTGGCACAAACATCAACTTGGACTCAGTGATTACTGATTATATTATTGTGGTCAAAGGTCACTGTGACCTTGCATCCATCTCATTCACAGGAGTGCCATATCCAAATAAAACCTTAAGTGAGTGTGAACGCGATATCTCAAGAACACCTTCGGGAATGTCTTCAAATTTGGCACAAACATCCACTTGGACTCAGTGATTACTGATTACATTTTGTGGTCAAAGGTCACTGTGACCTTGCATCCATCTCATTCTCAGGAGTGCCATATCAAAATAAAACTTTGAGTGTGAACGTGATATTTCAAGAACACCTTCGGGAATGTCTACAAATTTGGCACAAACATCCACTTGGACTCAGTGATTACTGATTACATTTTTGTGGTCAAAGGTCACTGTGACCTTGCATCCATCTCATTCTCAGGAGTGCCATATCAAAATAAAACTGAGTATGAACGTGATATCTCAAGAACACCTTCGGGAATGTCTTCAAATTTGGCACAAACATCAACTTGGACTCAGTGATTACTGATTATATTATTGTGGTCAAAGGTCACTGTGACCTTGCATCCATCTCATTCACAGGAGTGCCATATCCAAATAAAACCTTAAGTGAGTGTGAACGCGATATCTCAAGAACACCTTCGGGAATGTCTTCAAATTTGGCACAAACATCCACTTGGACTCAGTGATTACTGATTACATTTTTGTGGTCAAAGGTCACTGTGACCTTGCATCCATCTCATTCTCAGGAGTGCCATATCAAAATAAAACCTTAAGTGAGTGTGAACGTGATATCTCAAGAACACCTTCGGGAATGTCTTCAAATTTGGCACAAACATCCACTTGGACTCAGTGATTACTGATTACATTTTGTGGTCAAAGGTCACTGTGACCTTGCATCCATCTCATTCTCAGGAGTGCCATATCAAAATAAACCTTAAGTGAGTGTGAACGTGATATCTCAAGAATGCCTCGAGAGAATTTCTTCAAATTTGGCACAAACATCCACTTGGACTCATATGAATTTGGTGGTGAAAGTTCAAAGACACTGTGAACCTGTCTGTCGCATTCTCATGAACGCTGTACCTCAAAATCAGCTTGAAGGAATTTCTTCAAATTTGGCACAAATGTCCACCTGGACTCAGAGGTCAGGGTAAGTGACGCCTCAGAAACACGTTTTCGGCCATAACTCAAGAATTCCTACATTAATTATGACAAAACTTCACACAAATGTCTAACAGGATGAAATAATGAAGTGATGACATTTTATATCCAAAAGGTCAGAGGTCAGCTTCACTGTGACATCATCATGTTCAGCATAGAACACTTTTCTGTCCATTATTCAACGTCTTATCAGAGCTGTAAGAGGAACGTGACGGGGTTGTGCAAGCGTACAACCATAAAACCACGAAGACAGCTGTTACAATTTTAAACTTGATGTTTCCAAGCATTAAAATCTAAATGTTAATCAATGAATTTTGATAAAAAATACTTTTTTTGTTTACAGCGTTTGAACAACCCTTTTGGTGCTCTCTAAGAGCTAAAAATACAACACGTCTGTGATTTATCACATCTCCACAGTACAAACTTTGTTCTTATTATCTGCACTTATGTCGTTGACAAAACTCTAAATTAAATTAACTTTTTATGAAAAGAAGAAATCATATTTCATGCCGTACTCACCAGGCCCATGGGTTTAGGTATTTACTGCAGCTTTCTTCAGTCGTTTCTGAAATTAAATCCACAACACACATACACACACAGGAACTCTTATCTGCTTTACATACGGCTGCACTGATGTGACACTTAAAAGATCACTAGTCTGTCACGGTCACAGTCCACTGACCTCACTCCCATCACCCTTCATCACACCTACGCATCATCACAATCTCTTCAGACTTCATTCTGTGGTGTCTTAGCTTCACTTCAGGTGTCTCTTTGAAGGTCGGGGTGATTTTTTTGGGGACATTCTGCACGTTTTTTTTTACATCAGGGACCACCATGAGTCCCTCAGTGTCGTTGTCCCTCCACCTCTGGGTGTGTGCAGCAGGTGTTTCCTAAACAGAGAATATGAAAAGAGGAAGTAGCTTCAACGCAGCGTTAATCAGACGTGTTTTATTAGAGATGTGAAGGCACTGTGAGCAACACACCCGCCAGCCTCACTGTGGAGACACGTTTGTGTTTCTGTCTGTGCAGGCTCCACCAAAATACAAAGAGTGAGCTTCAGAGTCCTTAAACTTTGTACAGAGCCAGGCTAGCTGTTTCCCCCCGCTCCCAGCCTTTATGCTAAGCTAGGCTAATCCTAAATGTACAGAGGCCGAGAATGGCTGTGGTTGCAATCATTTTTAATGTCATAGAAGCAAATAAGAAACATCAATACTTGAATCTGGACGGCCAATGAATACTAACTTTTTGACATTTAAAACCACTACATTCGTCACATTAAAAGAAATTACTTTAAAAACCATGTATCTCTCTTTGTTTTGAATTCACCTTTGAAATTATCAAATTAAATTTCTTGATTTGCAATTTCAAAAACTAAATTCAATTTATGTTTCAATGTCTGCAAATTCCGATCCAAAAATTTAAGTTTCGTAATTTAAAAAAATAATAGATTCAGGTTTCTAAAATTCAGTTGGTTAAATTTAAACCAAAGAATTTAAGTTTCAGAAATGAAAAAAAAAGTACATTCAGACTGCTCAAATTCAATTGAGCTTAAAAAAAAAAATTTCATTTCAGAATTTAAAAAATTAGAACAGAAAAGTAGATTGAGGTTGCTCAAAATTTCATCGGACAAATTCAAATCTTAAAATTTAGGTTTCAGAATTTTTTTAAAAAGTTGATTCTGACTGCTCAGTTTCGATAATTTAAAAAAAAATAGAAAAGATGAAAAAGAAAAAAGATTCAGATTACTCAAATTCCATTGAGCTTCATTTAGGCTGCTCAAAAAAAAAAAGAAGAGGTTATTCAAATTTCATCAGACAAATTCAAATCTTAAAATGTAGGTTTCAGAATTTGTTTTTAAAAAAAGTCGATTCCGACTGCTCAGTTTCGATTAGTTTTTTTTTTAAATAGAAAAAGACGAAAAAGAAAAAAGATTCAGATTGCTCAAAAAAATGGTCAAATTCACATCCAAAAATTTCAGAATTCAAAAAATGAAAATAAAAATAAATAAAGTAGATTGAGGTTGCTCAAATTTAGACCCCCAAAATTAATGAAAACAAAACAAAACAAACAAAAAAACCAACAAAAAACAGAATTTTAAAATCTGAATATTCAAGTTGAAAATTCCAATAGAACATCAGTCAATTTTGATTGTGCGAAACATTAAGGCTTGATTGCCAAACCTGTCTTGGAATATTTTCAACTTGAATTTTTAGACCTGAATCTATATTTATTTTCCATTTTACTTTGTTTTAAATTAAGAGACGTTCATTTCTGGATATGAATTTGTAAACATTGAAAATAAATAAAATTCAGCTTTTGAAATGGCAAATCGAGAAATGTCATATTTTAGTTTTAAAAGATGAAATCACCACAAATAAATTGAGACGCATGGTTTTGAGGTAAAATACTTCAACGCTATACTTCAATATTCAGTGGCTGTTCAAATTCAAATATTCACGTCTCCTATTTGCTTCCATACAGGCTCCTTTTCTTGTGATAACTGGTTAATTCATCACATTCTATGCCTGCGAATATAAATAAAAAGTGGAACGACCTCCTGTTATCTCCAGAAAACAGTAATTAAGTTGTGATATTGAAAGCTTGATGAATTTAGTTTTCACATTTAGATTTCAAAATGAGAGACAGCTACTTTATTTTGTAGCTTATTAAACACGCAAATGATAATTACCAGCCACTTTATTGGGGACACCATGCTGGTACCAGGTGGGACGCCTTTTTTAATTCTTGGTGTCATAGATTCAACGAGATTTTGGTCCATATTGACATGATGACATCACACAGTTGATCCATGATGAGAATCTCCCATTCCACCACAGGTGTAACTAATAAAGTGTCCGGTGAGTGTAAAATAGTAATTAAGACCTTTTTTTAAATTCAGAGAGGCTGATTTTCACTAAATCTGGGCTGAAACAAGCGACAGCATCGTCTGAGTTACTGAGAGAAAAGATCAGACGCATTGTCAGGATTCAAAGTCTTTAAATTCCAGGATATTTCACGCTACACATAAAAAAAAATCTGGTGCCAAGACCAACAAAATAAAGGCATGAAATTCTTGCAGAACAGCAGCATCTGTTTGATTCTGACTCGTTTGGACAGCGGGGCTCCTGAGCACCTCCATTTTACAATCTCTCATTGTCCAGCCTGAAACGTCCTTAACTAACGTCATGGTTAACTTCATTTTGAACAGGTAGGAATTATGAGTTACTAAGTCACTCGGACGTTGTTTGCCACACATACTCACACTTGTTATTAAACTAACTGACTTTCGGTTTTCAGGAGACGGAAAACGCTCTCCTGGGATCTGACGAGTCAGGTGAGGCCATGTTGGCTGGTAGGAACATTTCAAATGATATAGCTGAAGCAGCACAGGAACCCCGCTGATAAACTGAGCCCGATCATTTCCTGGATTAAATTACAAAATCAACTTAAAGCTTGTGAGATAATGATCCGCCCTGCTAGTATGAAAGAAAAACAATCCAGCCACATTTAGAAAATATAGATCATCTGTCGAGGAGAAAAATAAACGTTTGGATTCAGCAGATTCAGATCGGCTTCATGACACACAGTTAGAAAACGTCACATTCTGACAGACCAGACGTCTGTGGACTGCATTTACTGAAGGAAGGAGGGACCACACCTCCTCTGATTCAACGTGTGTGTGTGTGATGTGAGTGTGTACACACCACACACACATATTAATGCCCCATTATAAAGTCAGTGCAGCGGTGAAGTCGTTCAGTCTGTTAAAGGCACCTGAGTTTAGCTCCAACCTGAGCTGGAGGTTCACCAGTGTATACAACACACACACACACACACACACACACACACAGACTCACACAGACTCACACACACACACACACAGTATCTAAGTGTGTCCCTGACTCGGGCTCTCCTGAGTGTCTCTGCCCCAGCTGAGGCCGTTAATGGGCGCGTGTTTGTCCCAGCTGTCCGTGTTGTGCCCGTGTTTCCTCTGGTGGCGCTTGTAGTTGTCCCAGTGGCCCGTGGTGTAGTCGCACTCGGCGCAGGCGTACGGCTTCTCGCCTGTGTGCCGCAGCATGTGCCTCTTCAGGTTCATGCTCTGGTTGCAGGAGTAGCCGCAGACGCCGCAGTGGAACGGCTTGGCGCCCGAGTGGATGCGCTCATGCCGCCGCAGGTTGGCCAGGTTGCCGCAGGCGTAGCTGCATGATGGGCACTGGTAGGGCTTCTCGCCCGTGTGCACGCGTAGGTGGCGCTTGAGGTTGTCAAGGTGCGAGGAGGTGTAGGGGCAGTGCGGGCAGCGGTGGGGTTTCTCCTCGGAGTGGGTGTGGGCGTGGCGGGCCAGGTGGTTGGGGTAGTGGGACAGGAAGGGGCAGTGAGGGCAGTGGTACAGCTTGGTGCCACGCTGACCGCGCCGGGATCCCCGAGGCCCGGATTCATCTTTGGAGAGCAGGTCCAACGAGCAGCGACGACACACCTGAATATGAACACAGAGGACACGGTCAGAGGTGCTGCTGAGGACGGAGGAAACACGTCGTCCTCACTTTGACAGCAGATGACAGAAGAGTTGATAAAAATGTGCAAACACTCGTCTACGTGACGAGTTAAGGTATGAATAATTAACACAGCCTTTATTGATGTTGGAACTAACATGTGTAGCTAGCGTAGCTTAGCTAGTGTTAACATGTTATCAGACAGGATGCTGTATATTATTACCATACATTGGGAAAAAACGCCACTTTGGGAAAGTGGAAGTCTGTGGTCGTCTCATAGAGTAGTCACTATGAAAAACAAACACATTGTACAAAGTAGATGTTTGTGCCAAATTTTAAAAACTTCTCTCCAGGTCCTCTTGAGATATGGTGTTCAAGAGAATGAGACAGTCACAAGGTCACAGTGACATTTGACCACCGATTTCTAATCAGTTCAGCGTTAAGTCCAAGTGAATGTTTGTGCCAAATTTTTAAAAAGTTCCCTCAAGGTGTTCTTGAGATATCGGGTTTACAATAATGAGATAGACAAGGTCACAGTGGACTTTGACCTACGACCACCAAAATCTATTTAGTCCACAATTGATTCCAGGCGGACATTTGTGCCAAATGTTAACAGTAAGCTTGACTTTTAAGCCCCAAAATCTAATTAGCTAATTGTTGAGCCCAAGTGGACAAAGATATTCCCTCAAGGTGTTCTGAAGACATCGTTCTCCCCAGAATCAGACAGACAAGGTCACAATGACCTTGATCTGTGATCTATGGCCACAAAATCTAAGCAGTTCATAGTTAAATCCAAACAGACTTTTATGCCAAATTTTAAGAAATTGCCTCAAGGTGTTCTTGAGATATCACGTTCACGAAAATAAGACGGACACATGATCACAGTAACTTAGACTTTTAATGACCAAAATCTAATTCGCTAATTGTTGAGCCCAAGTGGACGTTTGTGCCAAATTTGAAGAAATCCCCTCACCGTGTTCTTAAGATATCGCATTCACAATAATGAGACAAATGTGAAGTCACAGTGACCGCTGACCACCTAATTCTAGTCAGGCTAGTCATCCTTGACTGAAATGAGATGTTTGTGCCAAATTCGGAGATCGTTCTCCTTAGAATGAGACAGACAAGGTCACAATGACCTTGACCTTTGATCTATGGTCACAAAAATCTGAGCAGTTCATAGTTTAGTCCAGACGGACATTCATGCCAAATTTAAGAAATTCTCTCCAGGTATTCTTGATATATCATGTTCAAGACAATGACACGTGTCCTTGAGATATCACATTTAAAAAAATGAGACAAATGTGAAGTCACAGTGACCGCTGACCACCAAATTCTAGTCAGTCTCGTCAACCTTGACTCAAAGGAGACATTTGTGCTGAATTCGGAGACATTCTCTCCAGGTGGTCTTGATATATCATGTTCAAGAGAATGAGACAGTGACATTTGAACACCAATTTCTAGTCAGTCCATCGTTGAGTCCAAGTGAATGTTCGTGCCAAATATAGAAAAATTCCCACAACGTGTTCTTGAGATATCGCTTTCACAAAAATGAGATAGACGAGGTTACAGTGACCTTTGACCACCAAATTATGGTCATCTTAGTTATCCTTGTCTCAATGGAGATGTTTGTGCCAAATTTAGAGATTGTTCTCCCCAGAATGTGACAGACAAGGTCACAATGACCTTGACCTTTGATCTATGGTCACAAAAATCTAAGCAATTCGTGCCAAATATGGAAAAATTCCCTCAACGTGTTCCTGAAATATCGCTTTCCAAAAAAAGAGATTGACGAGGTTACAGTGACCTTTGACCACCAAATTCTTATTCTTGACTCAAAGTAGACGTTTGTGCCAAATCTGAAGAAAATTCCCTCACGGTGCTCTTGCGACGACGGATTTTAATTAGCTTAAAGAAGCTGTTCATCTCCCTGTCAAATAAACTAATCAAATAAATATTGTCTGGAAGCGTACCTGTCCTCCGTCGCCCTCCACCTCCCCCTCGGCCTTGTCCCCCTCCAGGTCGGCCTCCTCCAGGGTGAGGCCACACATCCGGCAGCACAGGGGGAAGAGCAGGACGGGGAGCGGGGCGGAGGGAGAGCCGAGGCCCCCCAACGTCTGGAGGTAACCTGAGTTCTGGGACACTCGCAGGGTCAGGTCTGATACGACTGTGGGAACAAGATCAAGAGAGAACATATTCTTTCATTTGAAAGCATGAGAAAACCTCCCTCAGAAAAGAAAAGAGTCACACTGCAGTGTTTACTGATAATAAGAAACTAATCCTCCAGCTTCAGCTCAAACTTCCTCATTCTACTTCTTCTTCTATACTTGTCTTTAAATATAAAAATCCCTCCTGGTTCTCATTTCCTGCGATGCTCTGACTTCCTCACTGGCACCTTCATCAGTCTGAGTTTGACTTGTTTCTCAGGTATTCGGGATGATTATCAGCTTCACACACGTAAGAATGTTGTGAAGCAGCTGAACTCAGCAGAGCTAAGTTTCAGGGCGACAGGCACTCAACCACGGCGATCTTCTCTTCCTCATTTTTCAAACCCGTTCAGTTTCGACTCGCTGGTTCCTCTTTTCTGATCACTGCTTCCAACATTAGGATTTTCCCCTGCAGGCTAAAAATAAAAACTAGAATTACCGCCACATGGTCGAGTTCTCTCTCAGTGAAAACATGGACGCGCCACACACAGGAGATCTATACAAATGTCTCCCCTTCTGTTCTTGAGATATTACATTAAAACATGATGTCACAGTGAAGCTGACCTTTGACCTTTTGACCTTCATCATTTTATCCTGTTGACTGCTTTGTGTGATTGTTTAATGCAGGCGTTTGTACCTTCTTCACTTTCAGCTTTTTTCCGTCTCCCCCGTCGTTTCTCCTTCTCTCTCCTCTGCGGCCTCTCCTGCGTGTGCATGCGCTGGTGCCTCCGCAGGTTGCCGAGCGAGCTGCAGGCGTAGCTGCACTGGACGCAGCGGTACGGCTTCTCCCCGGTGTGGGTGCGGGCGTGGCGCTGCAGGTTGACGAGCTGCGCCGAGGCGTAGGGGCAGACGGGGCAGTGGTACGGCTTCTGGCCGTCGTGGGTCCTCATGTGGCGCTTCAGGTGGTTCGAGTAGCGCGAGGTGAAGGCGCACAGCGAGCAGGAGTACAGTTTGGGAGGGGCGTCGGTGGCTCTGCCTGTCTTGCCTGCGCCTCTCCTCTTCCTGTCTGAGTCGCCACCGATGGTTCTGTCGGCCTCGATCGAGCCCTCCGCCTGAGAGGAGTCGATCGAGGCTTCCTGCTGGAGACCTTCCTCACAGGTGAGACAGTAAAGCTCCGCCCCCAGGTCCAAGCCCACACCTGGAACAAAGTAAATCACATTTATGGGTGTCATTACTTATAATAACCCACCAATGTTCAAACCCTGACAACTTTGAATCTATGCCATGTCACCCAACTCTCCAAGCTTTGTCTGTGACGTTTTTTTGCCTAAAATTACGAGTTAAATCTCAAAATATTTCCATTTTATTTTCGTAGATTATGACTTTATTCTCATGGATTTATGAGCGAGGACTCTAGTCTGAGGACTCTAGAGAGAAACAGAGTGAGACGGGCACAACGTTTACCGAGATCTAAACCTGCCCCCAGCGGCGTGTCTCCCAGCAGCTGACCGCACCCTTTACAGGAGAGGAAAGCTGGGAAGGTGGAGTCCGTTGGTGCGGAGGGGTCGTCCTCCACGCTCAGAGAGAACACCGTCATACCTGAGGAAGAACAGAAATCAGTCACATGTGGAGATAAGAGGTGCTCAGACTGCAGCTGTTACTCTCCATTAAAACACGACCCCTGCTTTCCCGTCCCGTGTTACACTGAGGCCGACAGACATGTGGAAGGCACACACGTTTAATAACAGCCCTTGCAGAGCAGGTCTGACAGAGGCCCGGGGGAGGACACGTCCTGTTTGCTCCTCTTTATTTGCTTCTTAACAAGACCAGTCAGGTTTGGCAGGACTCTACAGTTTGGTTACACCTTTGATTTAAGTCACTAACACTGCGCTCACATGGAGTCAGACAAAACAACTAAGCAACCAATGAAATCTTGCTGACTAAGAGTAGCACCCAGCGCCCGATGTCATGTCCTCAAGGCGTATGTCCTGCCCCCAGAGGAACATTTAATTGAATGATTATATTGAAGTCAGGTGTTGGTGGTCTTAAGTCTTACAGCTGGACTGAAAGGTTTCTTGTCAAAATTTTCCAGTATTTGTTACCTACTCCTTAACATACTACATGATGCGATATGTGTGTGTGTGTGTGTGTGTGTGTGTGTCACTGACCCGACTCTCTGTCCAGCCCCATGATCTCAGAGTCTCCAAACTCCAGCTCTCCGCTCAGCAGGAAGTCGCTCTCCAGAACCAGGCAGCCCGGCTCGCACACCACCGCCCCGTCCTCCGAGTCCACTGAGCACAGACATGAACACGGATTAAGGCCCAATCCCAATACCCCCCTTGCCCACTCCCCCTTGGCCCTCAAAATGAAGCAACGAGGGGTAGGGGTTGAAATCTTTCCCTAGGAATTGGGACACCACTCACTACGTCAATGCGTAACTATTTTAAACAGGAAGCTCCGAGCCATCTACATTTCCAACCGGCATCTACAATGGAGTCTCCGGTTGAGTTCATCCTACCGATCACGTTTGCCGCATTCAAAATGCTTCGTTTGACAAACGACAGACGATGAAATGATACGTACGATAAGGGACTTCTGCTAGCTAGCTACGCAGCTAACCAGCTGACATTATGAGGCAGCATAGTTATACTAGCTGGCGTGTTATCTTAATGTGAAAACTCCGACAATATTGCAGAACAGGGCAGATGACAGACGTCAGATAGTGCGAGCTAGCTAGCTAGCTAACAAGCAACCTGACGACGATAACGTTAGCTACGTATGAACTTTTTTCCCTGTCTCTTGCTTGGTGGTAGCCATGGCGACGTCTACCCCTCGCTGGCAAGTCAGCATCTGAAATCCCTCGCTCCGAAGGGCTAGTTTCATACCCACTACCCCTCGTTATGCCCCCTACCCCTACACGCAAAAAGGAATTGGGACACCCCTAACCCTCATGGGAACGTGCAAATCTAGGGGTAGGGCCAAGGGGGGTATCGGGACGGGCCTAAACACACTCCCACACACTTCATCAGAGCAGTAAGTCTGGTTCAAACTGTACATATAAGCATCAACTACTATGACCTTTTGTTTGGCTGTGACGAAAAGTTAAACATCCTGGACAGAAGTGAAGAGAAGAAGACGGACACGAGAGTAGAGGAGGCGGAGGAGGAAGCCAGAGAGCAGAGTGAGGAGAAGAGGAGAGGACGACGAGCAGAGGAAATCAGTGAGGATGAGATAAGTGCAGAGGAGGAAGAGTTGGAGGCTGAGAGAGTCAGGAAAAGGAAGAGCGATGAAAGGGAGACAACACAGCCCTGACGATCTGTAATGACTTTTCCCCAGTCCTTTATTTTCAAGTGGAGCATGAAGAGTCCCTAAAGGCAAAAGCTGAGTGACACCTGCTTTGTGCAGAGCCAGGTGATTTTTGGGAAGGGCTGTAGTGACACACTCTGAAGACAAAGCAGAGATAAAAACTGATGTGAGAGCGCACATGTTAGAAAAAAAAAGGAAGGGAATGACAGAGAGAGAGAAGTCAAACAGGAAGCGATGGAAGAAAGAGAGGAAGAGGAGTGGAGGGAGGTCAGGCAGGGGCCTGCGAAGAGGAAGTGGAGACAGGAGGCTGAGAGGAGGAAGAGAGGAAGTCCAGCTGAGCCAAAACATTCAGGATGAGATAACACACAAACACATCCACTCAAAGGAAGACACGTCTCTCACAGTGCTCCTCTCTCAGAGGCCACAGCAGCTTCTTTACGCAGAAGGCGGCTGATCTTGTTTAGCTGCTAACTGCTACTAGCTACTTTTTAAATCTCCTGCAACATATCGGGGTGCCCCTTATCCCGTCCTGCCGACTCTCCCGTTCATACAGACATTGATTTGGCGCTGTGACTCGTCTGACTCCTGTGTTGTGTCCAAGACTGTTTCCCCTGACCCAGACCCTGAGCCCTTAAGGTGCGGACACACCAAACCGACATCAAAGAACTAGCAGCGACGAAAGCCAGCTGTTGCGTCGTCTACGTCGCCCTGTGTCAGTTGCATTTGAACACACTACACGGACTACATCCGACGGCCAAGCAGCACGTACGTTCTGCGCCTGCGTGAGAGAGAGCGGAGTGAGAGAGTGGTACATCCTGTCAGCCGAGGGGTTTCCTATCTGTGCGGCCGAGCACCGCAGCACCTCCACGGACTATTACATCCAGACGGTCCCGGTGTTTCCTCCGCAGGCTCCACTTCACTCAGCTGCCCGATAAACCCGCTGCTTCTTCCCACTTTAACCTGAATAACAAACCAGGGCTCGGTGCTCCGGTTGGATCCAAACGGAGAGCCGGGGCTAGCTCAGAGACTAGCGGAGGCTAACTGGCTGTGCTTCCCTCCGGTCATGCTGCGGCTAACGCTCCGCTAGCCTCCCAGCTAGCTCCAGTTTGTTATTCAGGTTAAAGTGTGAAGAAGCAGCGGGTCTGTGGGGCAGCTGAGTGAAGTGGAGCCTGAGGAGGAAGCACCGGTTAGCCCCGGTTTCACTACAGGCAGATTCACTCGCTACAGGGGCGAGGAAATAAAACCTGAACAGCCAATCAGAGTGATCTCTCTCACCGACAAGCTCTGCCACCGATTCAACATGCTCAATCGGCCGAAAAGCCGCCGACGCCGAAGTGCTGATGGTGTGGGACACACCGCAAAAACTAGGCCGAGAAACGCTCACCGACGGTCTGACTTTGATCGACGGCCCAACGTCTGCTTGGTGTGTCATTGCCTTAACGCTGTTTTCACACCGCCGCACCTTAACTTGCCGCAGACGACAATTTCAATGCAGGTCTTGTTGCGAATCTTCGGTCTGAGCTGGGCTTTATAATGTTTACAATGAATATGCTCTGTTCTGTCAACACTGGATTGTGTTGCTAACATGCTAACTGGCTAGCGAGACCGTCTCCCTGCTTCCGTTTTTGAATGACGATTACAGATGACCGCCGCAGACTGTACCTCAGGGTTCCAACAAATTTTCATGGACAGAATTTCAAACGTTTTCCGTCACTTTTCAAGGACCAATACAGAACAAAATTTCTTGCCGAACTTCTCTAGCTAGCTGCTGTACACGTAGAGACAGAACGCGGGGAGCGAATGAAGAAACGTACGCGACGGTGAACAAAACGCTGTCAAACATCGACACATATTAGAGATACTCTACGTCAACAGCTAATTCACATATTAGCCTATCTATGGAAGATTACAGCAGTAATTTTATAACACGCAACAAAATTCCAAAACTTTTTCAAGGCCTAGAAAGGGCGACTGTGATATTCCATAACTTTCCCAAATGTTTCGTAACCGTGGGAATTCTGCTATTTGCTGGTTGGCTGTTAGCTGCAGTCTTTGCAGTGCGTTCAAGTGCAACTTTTTGGCCAAGACACAGCAACATGAGGCGACATGACAGCGGGCTTTCGTTGCTGCTCATTCCCTGACGTCAGGTTGGTGTGTCCGGGCCTTAAAGGGGGGTACAGACAGTGAGGAAGGGATCAGTCCTGCAGTGTCAATATGTTAAACCAGCTAGGTGACGTTTAATACAGAGCTTGTGTTTGCTCGCAGGATCCTGTGATCCTCTGCTGACTTTAAAGATGTGTATCTCCACAATAGCTGGGCTGATTTCAACCATTCAAACTGCATTTGAGACGTTCATGTCCGTGACATTTTTCACAGCTGAACTGAGAAGACAACTTTTAGTAATCTCTGACAATGTTGGTTTGTATTAAAAGTCAACACGAGGCTAGACATGGACCCTGGGAGCACACACACCTTCCTTTACTTTACCTTGGCTGCTCTTGAAATAAATATGTATATGAAAGTTTTCCTTGGACACAGACCAACACAGAGCCACTTCCTTAAAGTGTGCTCCAGAGACGGACTCCAGCAGCTGGAGGACAGCACCGTACACTCACGTTTCACCGGCTGGGGGTTGGATTGTTTCCTCCGCGGCATCTTCGCCTCTCGTCGCCCGGGATCCTGCTCTGCTTGTGGGGCGACACCGCTCACACGGCGGGCTCAAGTCCGTCCGTCGGTCCGTCTGTCCGTCCGTCCGCCAGCCAGGCAGCCAGCTAACTGCATGTCATCATCATCATCGCCTCCTTCCTCTTCCTCTTCCTCCGAAGGACAGTAGCAGCGGCGGTGTCATCGCTACCAGCTACTGCCTGAAACGGAGCGACGGCAGCACTTTAAAACCCGCTTAACCTTCATTTAAATTAATTAAATCACAAACTAAATCTCATCCTCGAGGCAGCGTCATGCTAAATAACATCAAACACACGCCTGTCACTTTAAACTAAACCCCGTGAGTCATTATTTGTTATTGTTCCGCAGTAAATAGACGCAGCCATCTTGTTAGCCACCTAGCTAGGTCACCTACTCAACTTCAACATTCACGATTTAATCGATAAAACTACAAATTCTGAATTAAAAACACACCTGTAAATATCGCGCCGCTGTTGAACACACCTGTGATGACGTCCCCACACACACTGCCGTCCACAAAACGTCGCTAACTGCTTCAAAAACGAGTCTTTTGTTGCCAAACGCGTCGCTGACAGAGGTACGCCGGGTCCGGGCTCCGTGTGACGTCAGGGGCAGGCGCAGAGGATTGTGGGAGTCGTAGTCCTTATATGACGTCTCATCAATAACAACACACGTCCTGTTTATTTATTATTTATATAAACTGCTTCATTATCTTATTTTTTATGTCTTTATTTAATAAATAGAAATAAAAAACAAATTAATGAATACAAAAAATAAATTACTAAATTTAAATTATGAAATAAAAATCATTAGAAATTATTGTATGCTAGTAGAACTAAGTACATACACCCAAGTGGTCTACCAAGTACAATTTTGAGGCACCTTATATAGTACTTGAATAAGAAGTATTTAGTTCCTTTTCATTAAGAAAAAGTACTGTTAACACACTGTAAAAAAATAAATAAATAAATAGAAATAAAAAAAACTCTCTTAAAAGTCCAGCATTAAAAATGTTATTTAAGAAAAAATATGATAACACACTGTAAAAATGAAATAAAATAACATAAAAACAAATAAAATAAATAAAAGGAATCCTGCATCAAAAATGTTACTTAAGAAAAATAAATAAGTATGATCAGGAAAATGTACTTAAAGTATGAAAAGTAAAATTACCCAATGCAGAAAAGTGTAAATAATAATAATAATAATAATAATAAAGGAAATAGGAAAATAACAAAAAAAAAAAATCAAAATTCTAAAAAAAAGAAAAAAGAAAAGAAAATGTGTTTAATGTTTATCAGAATAGTTGCCAATTAATGTTTTGTCAATCAGATTAATTGACTAATCATTTCATCTGCTTGTATAAACTGTTTGTTTGCAGCAAAACATCAGATTTGATAAACTCTACTTATGTTCTTTTATGTAAAAATCTTCATTTCTAAATCAACCAGTAGCGTAAGCTAGCAGATAAATGTACAGCAGTAAAAAATAAAAATAAAATACAATATGTCTCTCTGAAATGTGGAGTGGAGTAACAGTATAAAGTAGCATGAAAAGAAAATCTGGCTCGTAGTCCGTTCATCGGGTCTCATCAGGAACCACACATGTCCCATATTTATTTTATTTATATAACTTGCTCCAGGAAAAATGCCTTTTTTGCAATTCTAATAATATAATCTTTTATTTTCTATCTCTTTTTATATAACGTAAAACATATATACATTTCATGTATTACTAAAACATATTTAATAAAAAATATTAAAAATATTGTATAACAGTAGAACTGAGTATGTTTACCCAAGTACTCTACTAAGTATAATTTTGAGGTACTTTCCTTGAGTACTTATTTTTTGCTACTTTATATAAAATACTCTAAAATTAAAGTCCTGCACTGAAAAGTATACTCAGGAGAATGTTCTTAAAGTCTGAAAAGTAAAAGTGCCCAATACAGGAAATGTTTATCAGAATAGTTTTCTGTCAATAATCTCATTGATTTATTAATTTTAGGTAGTTTAATTTATAACAAAACATCAGATTTTATGAACTTGCCTTATGTTTTTATGCAAAACTTTATTTGTAAAATAACTAAGAACTTAAACTTGCTTAAAATGGCATGAAAAGAAAATATTCAAAGTAAAAGTACCTCAAATTTGTACTTCTGTTCAGTACTTGAATAAGTGTACATATGAACACTGTGAATACTTTACTTGTGTATTTTTTCCACATTATAATAATAACTTGGCCATGTACCTTTTTTCTGTTGTCACATGTTCCAATAAAGTTTGAAGGAAAAAAAAAAAAGAAGTAGTTTTGTGGCCATTGAGATGCTCCCTATAAAGTAATGTTTTTGTTTGTTTGGTTAGTTATAAAAATCTCCACATTATTCATTAAAGCATTAAATATGATAGTATAGGTAAATATCATAAAACAAAATAGAATTATAATATCATAATACAAGAATAATATGAAAACGGGTCATATTTGAATGATATAAAAATAACAAAAATGTATTATAATAGTACAAAAACTTAAAAAAAAAACAGTTGTAAACATTTAGAAACTAACACAAGTATTGTTATTAATAATAACTCAACTCTATTAGTGTAGGGGTATTCAGAGAAATAACATACACAAAACTACAATCTGTATGGTGCCTTTTAAGTTTGTTTATTGTAATTAAATTCAATAATAAATATAAACAAATAGTGATGATCAGACAGTGAAGTTTACATTAACTAGAAACACATCAGTCAGCTATACATGTATCAGTCACATCTATTTCAGAACCAAAATTATGTTGCTTAGTGTATCTGTTTGATTTCTAGGACTTTACAGATATGTGAAGTTATAATGATATTTTAAATGATATTTGTTCTTGCAGTTTAATCAGTATTTACATTTGCAAAATGCTAACATCTACATCAGATAGGTCTGGGTTAATGTACCACAATACCACAAGGCTCTATCCTGGGTCTTCTACTTTTCTCTATATGTTACCACTTGGGGTTGCATCCAAGATTCCAAAAAAATCCAACAGAACGAAACACTCTGACAATATTTAGGGTTTAATCACACGTCCACCATGGCCTCAAACCTATATGTCACTGTTAGCTGTGACCTCAAATCTGTGGTCTTTTGGTGCTACGTTAACAAATTAAAACTTTATTTATTTAGCACCTTTAACAGACAAAATTGGAAAAGATACAGATCGGACAATTTTTATGGCGTAACACAAGGCTCTGTCCTGGGTCCCCTACTTTTCTCTGTATGTTACCATGAGTGGTTGCATCCAACATCCCCAAAAGCCCCTTGTGGTGCTATATAAACAAATTTAAACTTTATCTATTCAGCACCTTTCAAACACAAAATTGGAAAAAAAGACCAGACATTTGATATGGTGGACCACAAGGCTCTATCCTGGGTCCACTACTTTTCTCTATATGTCACCACTCAGGATTGCATCGTACATCCCAAAAATCCAACAGAACAAAACACTTTGAGGATATTAAATTTAGTTAGTTGACTGAGACCTCAAACCCATGGCCTTTTGGTGCTACATAAACAAACTTAAACTTTATTTATTTAGCAAACAATTTAGAAAAATTATAGACCGCACATTCAGTATGGTGTACCACAAGGCTCTATCCTGGGTCCAGTACTTTTCTTTATATGTTACCGCGAGGGGTTGCACCCCACAAATCCAACAGAACCAAACACTCAATATTTCAATCACGAGTCCATCATGGCCTCAAACTCATCAATCCTCTGTCGGGTGTTTCCTCTCCGGATCCTCCTGTAGGACACGGTTTTGTACTTTGAGGATTGTCGGCTGCCGTTCTTGTCGTTCGCCTCACCGTTCATATTGTGAGAGGTTTGACCTCCTTCTTCTTTGTCCCCTTTGTCCCCCTTCACTTTCATCTCGGGGTTTTCTGTGCTGGATGAGTTTCGGGTCGGACTGAGCTCTTCACTGTCTTGTCCAGCCACTAACGACGGCTCGGCAGCTGCATCCATCAACAACACTTTCTCCTCCGACCTGCAGCCTGATGCCAGACAGAAGAAAGTATTATCTGTGACTTTTTGTTTAATTAAGATACTTCGTAAAGGTTAAAGCATGCTATGAGGTGATTTAATTGGCTCTGTGGAGCTTTTTATTTTCCATTATTGTTTGCTTTTGGCAGAGTGAGTGTCATCTTTGTGGAATTTTAATTAGATTTTAATGAATGAATTAACTCTCTGGCCTGAATCTCCGCTGTGAGTAATTGTGTTTCCAGCCAATCATAGCTGCAGTTATGTAAGGTCCTCTGCAAACTCTAAAACAAAGTGAAAACAATTAACAAAACAACTTCCAGCAGAATATTAAAACACTTACTGCAACAAATAACTCAAAGTTTAGGAGTTAAAACTAAAGAAAAGCAGTCAGGAAAACTGTGACGTTAATCCAAATTTCTAATCATGCATTTAGAGGGGACTTACATGAGTTTCTCTTTTTTGTAATTTCTATTCTGTAAATCTTTTAATTTGTAAAGAAGTGTAATTAAACTTCAACTTGCTATATAAATAGAATTATTATTATTATTATTATTATTATTATTATTATTATTTCCTTTTATACAGATCACCTATTGAGGGTTTATCTTGTACTTTTCAACTGAAGAAAACTGATCTTAAAATTACAGATTATTTTAATTTATTTGAGTGAATTTATCTTTTCTATTAAAACTTTCTCATGTAATTAGTTTGCCAGTTTCAAGTCAGATTAATTTAAATTTATCACATTCACAATAATTAACAGCATATCATAAATCAAATGTTAGGAACTTGAGTTTTTGAAATAATAAACATGAAAAAAATAAAAAAAATCTTACATAAATTTGGCTGAACTTAATTTCTTAAATTTGTCAGACTTTTTGACTTATTTTAAGATTCACTAAATCTAGACTTCCTTTTTTTTTTAAATACAGCTCTTCCAATTTGGGTTAATCTAAAGAAAACTGATTTCAAATTAACAGATTATGTCAGTTTATTTGAGTCAACTTATTTTTTCTATTAAAAAAAACCCTCATGTAACTAGTTTGCCAGTTTCAGGTCAGATCAACTTAAATTTATCATATTTAGATTCATTTATAACTTATAATCAAAAATTGAACGTTAGGAACTTGAATTATTGAATGATTAAACATGATATTAATCCTAACTTGCATTTGGCTGCACTTCATTTCATATCGTCACACATATTTCACTTAAATTTGAACTGACTAAATTTAAAAACAACTCCTGTTCAGTAAAAGTTAAGTAATATTTTAAGGCACCTAAATAATTACGTTGAAACGACTGTTTTTGTGGGGCGATTTTTATAAAATCAAACTCATTCTTAGTCTGCATTTTTCATCAGTAGCCGTATTTACATTCTTTAGTTTCGTCCTTAAATGGTAGCTCTCATTGTTAGTGGCGGGGTCTGCCACTCCTTCCAGTCTTTACGATCATAACTGTAACAGCAGGAGTGTAAGAATCTAGCTTGTGGTTACCTGTGTGTAGTTCAGGTGTACTCTCTCGGGTGCTGTCGTCAGCTGCTGTTTCACCTCGATGTCCTGAATCAGGAAATGATGTCAGTCGCTCCTGTTCCTCCAGATTCTGTATTCCCACCTCTGTCAGATCCAGAGGAGCATCGACAGACTGGTTCAGGTCTGAGTGGGTCAGAGGAGCAGCTTGTGGTGGAGCTTCCTCTGTCTCGTTGTCGTTGCTCGGTGATGTGGGATAAATGTCCCCGTTCTGGTTCTTGGCAGCGCCTGAGTCTTTCTCTTCTTCTGTGGGAGCTTCGTTTGGTATTTGTGCTCCAGCATGACTCAGCGTTTCAGGACACTGTGATTGATGGAGCTGGTTGGTTGGCTCAGTGTTTGGCTCCTTTGTCAACTCTCTTTCTTCTTCTGCATTTACTTCTTGGTCAACTGAGGCCACCATTTCTTCTTCTTTTCCGTCGACTTTTTGCTCTTCTTCGTTCTCTGTGACTTCGTCGACTTTTTCCTTCATCTCTCCTTCTTTTCCACCGATCTGTTGTTTCCCTTGCTCTTGTTTCTTTGCCTCCGTTTCTCGGTTTTCCTCCATCTCTTCTTCTTTTCCATCAACCTTTTGCTCTTCTTCCATCTCAAATTTGTTGACTTTTTCCTGCAACTCTTCTTTTACATCAACTTGTTTTTCTCGTTCTTGGTGCTTTGCCTCCTTTTCTTCTTTTTCCGTCATTTCTTCTTCTTTTCCACCAATCTGTTCTTCTGTTTGTTTCTTTGTCCCAGCTTCTTCGACTTCTTCTAGATCTTCTTTTTCATCAGTCTGTTCTTGTTCTTGTTTTTCTGCCTCATTTTGTTCGTCATCTTGTTTCTTTGCCTCAGTTTCTTCGATTTCTTCTAGATCCTTTCCTTTTCCATCCACCTTTTGTTCTTCTTGTTTCTCTGCCTCCTTTTCTTCTTTGTCCTTCATCTCTTCCTCTTTTCTATCGCCCTGTTGCTCTTCTTCGCTCTCTGCAACTTCATCATTTCTCCCCAGCTCTTCCTCTTCTTTAAATTCAACCTTTTGTGTTTCACGTTCTTGTTTCTTCACCTCCTTTTCTTCTTTTTCTGTCATCTCTACTTCTTTTCCACCAATCTGTTCTTGTTCTTCTTGTTTCTTTGCCTCAGTTTCTTCGTTCTTCTCCATCTCTTCATTTCCATCCAACTTCTGTTTTTCACTCTCTGCATCTTCTTTGAGTTCATCCTCCAACTCTTCTTCTTTTCCATCAGCATTTTCTTTGTTCTCTGCAACTTCGTTGACCGTTTCCTCTAACTCTTCGTCTTTTACATCGACCTTGTGTTCTTCGTTCTTTGTCTCTTCTTCAACTTTATTGTCCAACTCTCCTTGTTTTCCATTAGCCCTCTGATCTTCTTTGCTCTCTGCAACTTTGTCAACTTTTTCCTCCAAATCCTCTCCTTTTCCGTCAACCTTTTGTTCTTCTTCTTCCTGTTTCTTTACCTCCTTTTCTTTGTTTTTCTCCATCTTTTCTTTTCCACAGAGCGTTTGTTCTTCTTCATTCTCTGCCACTTCGACTTTGTCCTCCAGCTCTCCTTCTTTTCCGTCTTTGTTCACTGCAACTTCGTCGACCGTCTCCTCTGACGTTTCATCTTTTCCATCAACCTTCTGTTTTTCTTGTTCTTGTTTCTTATCCTCCTTTTCTTCTTTTTCCGCCATCTCTTCTTCTTTTTCATCAGTCTGTTCTTTTTGTTTCTTTGCCTCAACTCCCTCGTTTTCCTTCATCTCTTCTTTTCTATCAACCTGTTCTTCCTCTTTGTTCTCTGCAGTTTCGTTGACTTTTTCCTCCAACTCTTTGTCTTTTAAATCAACCTGTTTTTCTTGGTCTTGTTTCTCTGCCTCCTTTTCTTCTTTGTCCTTCATCTCATCTTCTTTTCCATCAGCCTTTTGTTCTTTATTCTCCACCTCTTTATCCTCCAAATCTTCTTTTCCATTAACCCTTTGCTCCACTTCATTCTCTGCAACTTCATTGACTTTTTCCTCCACTTCTTCTCTTTCCCCAATCTGTTCTTCTTCTTGTTTCTTTGCCCCAGTTTCTTCATCTTCTGTCATCTCTTCCTCCTTTCCATTAACCTTTTGTTCTTCATTCTCCGCCTCCTCTTCGACTTTATCGTCCATCTCGTCTTCTTTTCCATTAGTCTTTTGTTCTTCTTGTTCTTGTTTCTCTGGCTCTTCTTTGACATTTTTCTCTACTTCCTCTTCTTCTACATCAACCCTTTGTTCTTTGTGAACCGCATTATCTCCTTTTTCCTCGATCTCTTCTTCTTTTTCATCAACATTTTGTTCTTCTTGTTCTCTCTCTTTCTCTGTCTCTTCTTCTCCTTTTCCGTCCATTTTGTCTTCTTTTACATCACTCTGCTCTTTGTTTTCCTCCATCTCTTCTCCTCCCTCATTTTCTTCTTTTGTCCCATCAACCTTTTGTTCTTCTAGTTTCCTCTCCTTTTCTTCATCTTCGTGTCCTTTCATCTCCGACCCCCTGCTTTGTTTTGTCCTTTCATCATCTACCTCGTCTTTCTCTACTCTGTCATCCTCTTCCATAACCTCCTTTTCCTCTGTCCCTACTCCCTCTTCCTCCTTCCGCTCTTCTCTTTCTTTAACTTCATCTTCATCACAGCTCTTCTCTTTCTCGCTACTTTTGTCCTTTTCTTCGTCTTGAGTCTTTCGCTCTATCTCTACCTGCTTTTCATCTTCCTCTTCTTCCTTTATCTCCCTTTGTTCTTCACTTTCTTTATCTACCTCCTCTCGATCATCCTCTCTTCCCTCCTCCAAAACCTCCTTTCCTTCTTCCTCCTGAGACTTCAGCTCTTTGTCTCCATCTTTTGCTTCCTTGTACTTTTCTCCCTCCTCGTCTACCTCCTCCCCCTTTTCTTTCTCTTCATCTTTTATAGGCTCCTTTTCTTCTTCTCCTAGTTCGTCTTTTTTATCCCGTGGTACCTCTTCTTTGTCCTTTCTTTCTGTCTCTTCCCTTGCTCCCTCCTCTACCTCTACCCTCTGTCGTTCGTTCCTAACCTCGCCATCGTCCTCTTTTACACTGCCTACACCTTCGTCTGTCTCCTCCTCCTTAATCTTGTCCTTGTCTTCTTGCTCTTCTTCTACCTCATTTTCAAACACCCGCTCTTTCTTTCCTTCCTGTTTCTCGTCCTCTACCTCATGTCCTTTCTCCTCCATTGCTTCCTTTTCTTTTTGTCCTACCTCACCTCCATTTTTTACTTTCTTCTCGTCCTCTTTTTCTTTCTTGTGTACCTCTACTTCCTCCAGTTCCTCCTCCATGTTCACCTTTTCTTCAATCCTCTCCACGTCCGCCACCTTCTGTTTTCCTCCTTCCCTCCGCACCTTCTGCTCTTCGTCTTCCTCCATCATCACTTCATCTTCTTCCTTCCTGTCCCCTCCTTCTCGGACACTTCCCTCCTCCCCTGACGCTGTCCCTTCAGCACCGTCAGCCCCGTCCTCACTCTGGCCTTCGGACAACATCGTGTCCTCCAGTGACAGAATATCTCCGAACAGACCGACCGCCTGAATCACCCGAGACACTATCGAGTTCTCCTCCAGGTCCAGGCCGTCCGATGTGTCTGCAGCCGTCCACCAGCTCGCCATGATGCAGGAGAAAACCAGCTGAGGTCCCACACGGGCTCAGACCACTTGTCCGTGTTATGAAAGCATTCACACTCACTCGCAGAGGATTTGATTAATGCTGACTGGCAGCACACGTCATTTCACAATCCACAGTCTGGTGACCTGAAGGCCACGTTTTCTGCCTCGGGTTTGTAAGACTTTAATCTTTCAGGTATGATCTCCCCCTCTCTGCTTTACTGGGCTCCTCCAGCCAGAGGTGACGAATGATTCAGACTCTTATTTAAAGCAAAAGTACAAACAACACCATGTAAAAATAAAAAGAACAGATATATTATCAGCAAAAAGATGTACTTAAAATCAGCCTTGGTTGCGCCAATGTGATGCAATCGGTCTTCGAAGCACCCGGAGGAAACCCACGCTGGCACGGGGAGAACATGTCAGAGCACCTGGAGGAAACCCACGCTGACACGGGGAGAACATGTCGGAGCACCTGGAGGAAACCCACGCTGACACGGGGAGAACATGTCGGAGCACCTGGAGGAAACCCACGCTGACACGGGGAGAACATGTCGGAGCACCTGGAGGAAACCCACACTGACACAGGGAGAACATGTCAGAGCACCTGGAGGAAACCCACGCTGACACAGGGAGAACATGTCGGAGCACCTGGAGGAAACCCACGCTGACACGGGGAGAACATGTCAGAGCACCTGGAGGAAACCCACGCTGACACGGGGAGAACATGTCAGAGCACCTGGAGGAAACCCACGCTGACACAGGGAGAACATGTCAGAGCACCTGGAGGAAACCCACACTGACACGGGGAGAACATGTCAGAGCACCTGGAGGAAACCCACGCTGACACGGGGAGAACATGTCAGAGCACCTGGAGGAAACCCACGCTGACACGGGGAGAACATGTCAGAGCACCTGGAGGAAACCCACACTGACACAGGAAGAACATGTCAGAGCACCTGGAGGAAACCCACGCTGACACGGGGAGAACATGTCAGAGCACCTGGAGGAAACCCACGCTGACACGGGGAGAACATGTCAGAGCACCTGGAGGAAACCCACGCTGACACGGGGAGAACATGTCAGAGCACCTGGAGGAAACCCACACTGACACGGGGAGAACATGTCAGAGCACCTGGAGGAAACCCACGCTGACACGGGGAGAACATGTCAGAGCACCTGGAGGAAACCCACACTGACACAGGAAGAACATGTCGGAGCACCTGGAGGAAACCCACGCTGACACAGGGAGAACATGTCGGAGCACCTGGAGGAAACCCACGCTGACACAGGGAGAACATGTCAGAGCACCTGGAGGAAACCCACACTGACACAGGGAGAACATGTCAGAGCACCTGGAGGAAACCCACGCTGACACAGGGAGAACATGTCAGAGCACCTGGAGGAAACCCACACTGACACAGGGAGAACATGTCAGAGCACCTGGAGGAAACCCACACTGACACAGGGAGAACATGTCAGAGCACCTGGAGGAAACCCACGCTGACACAGGGAGAACATGTCAGAGCACCTGGAGGAAACCCACACTGACACAGGGAGAACATGTCAGAGCACCTGGAGGAAACCCACGCTGACACAGGGAGAACATGTCAGAGCACCTGGAGGAAACCCACACTGACACAGGGAGAACATGTCAGAGCACCTGGAGGAAACCCACACTGACACAGGAAGAACATGTCAGAGCACCTGGAGGAAACCCACACTGACATGGGGAGAACATGTCAGAGCACCTGGAGGAAACCCACGCTGACACAGGGAGAACATGTCAGAGCACCTGGAGGAAACCCACGCTGACACAGGGAGAACATGTCGGAGCACCTGGAGGAAACCCACACTGACACAGGGAGAACATGTCAGAGCACCTGGAGGAAACCCACGCTGACACAGGGAGAACATGTCAGAGCACCTGGAGGAAACCCACACTGACACAGGGAGAACATGTCAGAGCACCTGGAGGAAACCCACGCTGACACAGGGAGAACATGTCAGAGCACCTGGAGGAAACCCACACTGACACGGGGAGAACATGTCAGAGCACCTGGAGGAAACCCACACTGACACAGGGAGAACATGTCAGAGCACCTGGAGGAAACCCACGCTGACGCAGGGAGAACATGTCGGAGATTTACTGAATGTACTTATATATATACTGAATGAGTCAAATAAAATCTGCTCGAGAACAATCTTTTGCAGCTTGTTTTGTTGTGTTCTTTTGTTTCCTTCCTCTCCTCCAAACTCTTCTTTGAGCCTGAAGATCAACATTCCCACAGAGTTTATCCAGCGGTGGTATGTAAAGCTTCACAGTAAGCTGTAGTGAGTGTTACGCTCTCACATGGAGTCACATTGTGTCTCCATTTCCTATCTTTACTGCAGCACTCAGCCACGTTTTTGCCCAAATAAACCAATTTCCTGGAGGGAAATATGATTTATAGTTAAAGACAAAAGCAGATCATTTGAATGACGCAGATCTTTAAGTGTTGTTTAGTCGATAATTATCTGTAAATCATTTTTATATCTCTGAGAAGACACCAGGAGCACTTCCCCCAGAGTCCTGAAGATGGTGGTAGAACGTTTCCTAAGTCAGATATCAGTGTCCTGCAGAGTCATGAGGGAACAGCACACTGGCATTTCATAACCATCGAACCAAAACAGGAATCATTCTTCCAGGAAGTGCTCCTGTCGGCGTCTTATACAAGAAAGAAATAGAGGTCAAGTGGTCAAAGTGGCACAAATAAAAACAGACTGCCTTACACAACCTCCAGCTGCACGTAGAGATATTGTGGGCTCTATTACAAACACTTCATCTCTGCCTGGACATGTAACGCAGAAACAAGATCAAATTAGAGCTCCAGTGTGTCAGATTTAGTGGCATCTACAGATTGCAACAAGACGAAACTGATCCCGGTTAGAATTTATTGTTTAGGAGGTTTACTGAACAAGCCTTTTCATCTCCAAAACAAAAAGGGCTTGAAATGTGTCACCTTCTACGCATAAATTGGGATTCATAAAGAAAAACGTGACGAGGAAATGGACATAAATTTGGGAAAACCCTTTCAGTTATAATATTACAATTACTCCAAAACCAAACAACTCGTTTCAACGTTACTTTTGTTATCACATCACTACTGACTTGAAATCCAATTTTTGCAATCGTCGTGCTGTGCAGACACGTCATAAAGCAGCAAGCTAGTTGGAAATGCTAACGCTAAGCAGCTGGAAACATTCCCATTACTTTGATTTTGTCAAGAGGAAAGATGACAAGAACACTTGCTGCAGGAAGTTAGACTAAACCGCCGGTCTGAAACACTAATATGACCGACAACATGACAACGTGACACTCCAGGAAATACGCCCTACCCAAGGCCATGGAGGTCGGCTGTAGCGCTACGCTGGCTAAACAGCCAAAGCTGGAATTTTAATCATGGACAGCTGCAGACACAGAGAAGTGATGAAGCTTGTGGATGGATATGTGGTGACTCTCCATCTTTCAGGTCGAGCCTCGGGGAAATACCAGTCACAGGTCGCAGAGAAACCGCAGGTAAAAAAAGAATTATGAATATGTCATTTATTTGGATGAATGTCTCCACGAGTTTTTAATCATACAAGCATGAAAAAAAATATTGACAGGAACCTCATAATCTCCGCTAGCTTCTAGGCTAATTTATACAATGTAAAATGCCATAGGCTTGTGCTAATAACGTTAGCATGTTGTATTTGTTTGGAAACATGTTTAGTATAAGACAGTTGTTTTGTCAGTGAACCTTGTGAGTTGTAATGGAGCTGAATTTTTGTAACGTTACCTTTGTTAAATGTTGCTGTTGTCCCTGGCTTCATATGAGTAGAGGAAAAGTCCGCTAGCTGCTAGGCTAATTTATACAATGTAAAATGCCATAGACTTGTGCTAATAATGTTAGCATGTTGTATTTGTGGGGAAAATGTGTCCAGATAAAGACAAGTGTTTGTCTGTGAATGCTGCGAGTTATAGTGAAGCTGATTTGTGTACTTGTGTTTGAAATTGACTCTATTAAGCCATGTTTAATGTGTGTTTAATGTGTTTTTAGAATCAACTAAACTTTACAGCACTTCACAGAAACCTTCGCCCCCAACTAGTGTTTTGGAGGTGTAACTGCAGAGTGACATAGACACACCACCGCACAAGTATAAATGCTCACAATAGAGTGTGCCAGTAAACCCGGAACTCCGTTAGCGCTTTTAGCACTTCCGGTTCTCTCGTCTAAAAGTCAATACGTTTTTTGAATGGGATTTTGGTAAAATGCCTCAAATAAGGTCTGTGGTTAACAAAAGCTTAAGCGAGTTTCAGGTTTTGTTCTACAACATAAAACACGTCAGTAAATACCCTACTTGTGAATGTTGATGCTTTTACGTGTCATAAAAAAGGCGGTTGCTAACAAGATGCTCAATACGACTACAAACCCTGTCAGGGACATTAAACGTCATCACCCCCGAACAGGCGAGAGTGCTGGCAGTCCGCCATTACAGCTTCTTATTTAGCTTAAACAGTCCGATTTCCCCATTATACAATGTTTTTAAAATAAAGCGGCCGAAATCAGTTGAAAGCTTAGTGGCGGTGACGTCAAGAGTCATGCGACCGTGGAGTAGTCATGTAGTCCGTTAAAGCCTAACGTTAGCTTTTTACTTCTGGCGATCGCATTTAAGCTTCAAATGCGGCATGAAAGGTGTTCATATGTGAAGATTATCTCGCTGAACAAAATCTGTAAGTATCATAAACTTGTGTTAGCCGCAGAGCTTATTTTCTGACATAATCCAAAACGCAATGCAAAAATCACATTCACTTTCTCTTCCGGGAACCAGCGCGATGCTAAACTTCCGGGTTTTGACGTCAGCCCCGGCACACTCTATGGCGTAGGGCACTACTGAGGGTTAATGACGATCACCTGGGGACACTTGTTAGCCTGTTCCAACTACCAAGGAAGGGTCCTTGACTTTGGGAAACACCCCCTACGTAAATATTAACATCTCATTCCAAGGTAATGAAAACACAACAATTCTCATCTTCAGGTGATTAAACACTAAAGAAAACAGACTTCTTATAATACATTCCATACATATCCCTCTATCCTCTCTGTTTATCTCTGTGTTCACGAAGCTATCCTCATAAATTCAATGAAAAACAACCACACGACGTCATTTCTCAGAACATTTATTGCAATAATAAAATAATGTAACAGTAAAAATGGGATTTGTTTCGTTCTGTAGGAGTCATCTTTTATGAAACTATGCACTGGAAGTGTTTTACAATCAGTTTTACATTCACTGCGGTGCAACAGAAACTTGAATTCTGGAATAAACTAGTTTCATTACACTCTAAATATTCATCCTTATAAGGTTTTGATGCATGACTTGAAGGCAAAAGTGCTAATTTTTCTCACTGATACTGACATTAACAGGTTTTTATTCCAAACTCAAACATCCAAAATAAGTGAGACCTACTTTTACAGTGATCACAGTGTTTCTTGAGCAACAGTGCACTTGTTTCTGCTTAATATTACATTTTTTAACTTTCTTGAGAAACAAAATCATCTTCTGTTTCTCTAAGATTCACTTCTGCTCTGTGCTTTCGCTTCCTGCTGCGCCCTCCAGGCCGCGAGCACCTCGTCATTTTCGGCCTCGGTGGCAGCGGCGGCCCGAGCTCTGACTCTTTGCCTCGTTTGGGCGATAAAGGCAGCGATGTCATCCTCCTCCTCGTCAACGCTGGCTTCCTCCCTCCTACTCCTTCTTCCTTCTGTCTCACTGCTTTCAAATCTTGAATGATGGGTGAACTTCCTTTTTGTGGAGTTGTCGTGGTAGCTCTCTGTGCCCTCGTCTCTGTCGTCATAAGCGCCGTACGAACGCCTGGCGCGGCTGTGGGACTGCATGAGCCCGTTGTAGGAATAATCTGTGTCTTCACTCGAAAGATCTTCGTGTAACCTTGATCTGTACCTGGAGGCAACGCCATAAGTTTCCTCGTCTTCTCCGCTGCGGCCGGAGAAGTCGAATTCGGAAGCGGATGCATCCAGATCATCGTACGGATCCTCTGATGCTTCTGCTTCAGACGCCGGTTTCCTCTGAGGAGGCCGGACGCTTTCCAGCCAGTCGTCGATGCTGGTGTTCTTGTCTTTCTCCAGCGCAGGGTTGAGATTCAGGCACCCAGAGAGGCCGAACGTCCTCGCCGGTTTCTCCTTTTTCTTCGCTTCCTCGAGAAACTCCTCCTCTTTCTTCTTCCTCTCCTCCTCCTCCTCTTCATCCTCCTTAGGTTTCTTCTTCTTGTAGAGGGTGCTGCGCTTGTTGTCCTCCACTATCTTCTTCTTCTCGTAGGTGGCCATCTTCTCCCTCATCTCGGACTTGATCTCCTTGTCCATGGCGTTCAGTTTGCCCATGTCCACCTGGTCTTGGAAGAGGCTGAAAAGAGGGACGCTGGTGGTGGTGATCTTGTTTTTCTTGGAGCCCAGGGTTGAACCGAGGGTGGAGTCGAGGGCGGAGCCTCTTCCAGTCAGACCAGAGATGCTGCTCGACCCGCCGCCTGACAGGACTGACGCTGCCCTGCCTCGACCCTGTGACAGCGCGCTGGAATAGGAAGCACCGCTCAACAAGGATGCTCTGTCATCGTCTGCGCCCCGTCCTGAAACCATGCTTGGTGCACCCCCGAAGCTAAGCTCCGATCCAGCACGTGATGGAGGAGGCAGGCTCATCTCGCTTTGCTTCTGTTTGATCGTTTCAGTGACGACGTTAGCGATCCAGTTTTGGATGCTCGCCAGATTGACCATCGGTTCACCTCCAGGGCCTTGGACAGTAGGAACTGGGAGGATCGGAGGAACTGGTGTCATGGGATTAACGGGTTGTGCTGATCTTGTACCGCGAGGCTGTGAAACGGAGGATATGACAGATGACCTGCCGCTGATCATGGACATGTTGTCATCATTAGCGACGCTCGGCGGGCCCGTGACTCCGGCTCCAGCCCAGAAGGCGGAGAGGGGTATCGTACCCCCGCTGACGCAGCTCTCATTCTCCCAGCCGCACATGGACTGACTCTCCTCTAACGTCTTCCTCGAACGCTCCAGGAGCTCCTCACGTCTTTGCCGCCGTTTGACCGTTGCAGAGTCTTCGCCCCGACTCATCTCCAAAATCTCGTCCGTGTTTTCCTCCCCGAGGCGCTTCTGCTGCCTCAGCTTCCATGCCTGGTACGCCGTCAGGTTGACATCTTGGAAGGATGGCGTCTTTGCTTCTCCCTCACCGTCGCCTTTCTCTCCATCTCCTATAGAACTTTTCTCGCCATCCTCTCGATCTTTCTTGTTCCAGCCGAACTGGATCCTCTTGATGCGCCAACGCTCCAAAGGTGACATCTTCTCCTTGTTCTTCTGGCAGAACTGGTACATGGAGCTGGTGTCAGAGAGAATACTCTCCACCTCCTCATCAATCTTCTTCTTCTCTCCTTCTCTGCCTTCGGTCGCGGTGCTCTCGCTGCCTTCGTCGTCCTCCTTCTTGCGGTAGCGAGCTGCGGCTTGTTCCTCGATTTCCCTCAGCCGCTGTTTCCAAAGATCAGAGTAACTTGTGCAGCTGGAGGTGGACATCGCGTCCGAGGGTGGACGTCTCATGCGACGCTTCACCCGCTCTTTCACAGCTCGTACATCCTCACTGGTGATGCTCTCCACATCGGCGTCTACACCTTCTTTTGTCTTCTTTGGACGGCCGCCAGCTAGAGATTCCCCATCCTCACCGTCGCTGTCCAGCTGCGCCTCCCACCAGTCGTCACTCTGGTACTTCTCATTTCTCCGCTGCCACTCGCGGATCATGCTGTCAAGGCCATCCTCATCGTCGCCGTCTTCTCCACCCTCCTGCTCAGGTAGAACAATCTCTTTCTGAGTTCCCTGGCTGTTCGGGCCATTCTGCGCTCCGATCAGTCCGTTCTTGAGCGCCACGGCAGCTGCAGAGGAGGCTATACTGCTCATCACGCTCTCTCCATCCTCCTCCTCCTCCATCATGATGGAGTTCGCTTTCACCTCAATCATACTCTGCTCCTCCTCTTTATCAGTATCCTCATCGTCATCGTCCCCGCCCTCGCCAAAGATGCGAGCGCGTGTACGTGCATCGATCACAGAGCACTGGCTGAGCGTGTCATCGTCATCGTCGCGCTCCTCCATCAGGGTCTCATTGAGATTTCGCAGCTGCTTCAGGAAGCCTTCGTTAGGGTTGATGGCGCGCTTTTTCCTCATGGAAGTCAGGGCCTCCATGATGGTCATGTGCTGGAAGATCATCAAGTAGGACGCCACCACGACGGCAGAGCGGCTGACGCCCATCATGGACACCACAAGAACCTTTCCTGCAAGAAAACAAAACAGGGTTTAAAGCATGAACAATATTTATATTTCATTTTCACATAAACACAAACAGATATTTATCATAGATTAGATTTCTGAAGAATTAAATGCATATCATACAAAAGAATAATGCAACCAAATTTGGACAAATCCCACGTAATCAGGAGCCAGTAATTTGTGCATAACCCAGTATTTTGAAAGGCTGCGATCATGTGACCAATGCGCTACAGGAGTGAACAAAGAAGCAGTCTGGTAAGGAGGCAGGTTGGGGCAGTGGATACAAAAACACTGCACTTCCCACAGGACACTGGTGTTTGGATCCATGTGAACTTTGCAGCCTGTTCTCACCCTGAAGTCCTCAAATACTGCCGCTTTATCGCTTTGCCACCAGTCGGCTGAACAGCACCTATCGCAGTGGTATGATTAGGGTTGGGTCGGTTCTCGGTAATACCAATTCGGTTCGGTACTCCGTCTTGGACCGGGTGTTTTTGTTTTTTTTTTGAGACCAACCGGACTGCATACTTGGGCGGAACGTACGCGGAGCGGACGCCGCGGAGGTCCACCCGGTAAAAGCAGACGTCCGCAAGCCCTGTGCGCGCAAAGCATGACCGCGCGGACTCCCCTGCACGCACCAGTATCACTCAAAAGACTGTTCGGCATGTATTTTTCACATCGCGGACATTTTTACAGGAAACTACAACGCGGAAGTACGCTTGACTATGGAAGCCCGAATGACTGCGGACATTCCTCGCGGACACCCGAGTCTGTGAGCACCTGTGTCTGCCTCTTCACCAAGTGCACAGCGAGCAGGAGAGAGAGAGGGGGGTGGGGCGGGGACTGAGCTAGGGGGTGCGAGTGCGCATGCGCCGAGGCCTCTACTGCAGCCTCGGGAGTCGATAATGGCGGACAATTTAGTCTCGAAGAAATCAAAGAATGCGACAATATGGCAACACTTTGGCTTTGAGCCAGACGAAGGAGGCAACCCTTGTTTGCACTGATTGAGTAAGCTGCAAAATTTATTTGTAAGGAATAAAAGAAACAACGTGTTACTGTCACTCTGTTGTCCTAAGGTCGTTTTTTATTTTAAATGAGTCAATTGCGCCCCCAAGTGGCGAAAATCCGATATTACCATTTTTCACAAAAACCTGACTGTTTTTTTTTTTTTTTCTCATACCGACCCAACCCTACTTGATACGATATGTCGCCAGTTGGCCCAACAGCACCTTTCGCAGTGGTATGATACGTCTAATTTATACCATCTGTTGGTTGATAACCACAAGGACAACACTGAAAGTAAGAGGATGGAACGGATTCAAGACTTACAAGAGGGCTGAGAGCGTGAATGGGATTAAATATGCGCAAAGGCTCAAACTCAAACCATCGATACTCGGCTGAGATTACTACAATTTAATTGGTTAATGAGAACATACATCAGACAGGTTAAACTGAACAAATATGATCCGAATATTCCTGACCGATACTTCAAATGCAGCACACATCAGGGGAGCTTGTATCACTGCCTATGGGAGTGTGTCAGTGCTGCAGTGTGTATTTCGGATGACCTCATCCCGAATACGTTTGAGTATTTGCTTATTCTGCCCAGGCAACAGAAAACGTTGGTTGAATTTTGTTTACTGCAGGTGAGGCGTTCAGTTGCTCTGTGCTGGAAGAATGTGTGTTGCCCCTCTCTTGGCCGTTGGTTGAAGGATTAAACAGCGAATTTGGCTCTTGAAAAACCCACCGATACAGTGAGACATAGGGCTTTTGAGTTTATTGATATCTGGGATATGTTTGTGCAACATTTTTAAAAGTTTAAAAATCAATAATCATATGTTTACAAAAAAAAGATAAACGTAGGAATGATTTGAAATATGACCATGTTCTGTGTTAGAAACAGTAAAAAATAGTTTGGACATGTGGCTCCGCAGCTGACAGCATTCAAAGGACTTTATTACACAAGGAAACGACGTCTCCGGGCAACATGTTGTGAATCAGCTGCAGTTGGGATGAATGAGACACAGTCAACAGAACGACTGTTACATGATCCTCTTCCAGGAACACAAATGTTCTCTGTGTGCGCCACAAAATATCTTCTCAGAAAATCTGATGTTGTGTAAGCGTGGAGATGTTACGGGTTTTCTGTTTGGGATTGTTTTTTTTTTACTGCTTCACTGTCGACTTCCATTCCCACATATACAGATAAAAAATGTGCCCTCGGCTGTGTCCGCTGAAATGGATGCATTGTTTATTGTTCATGTTAAGTAACGATAAAATAAATCAATAACTGAAAAACCCCATGTGAGCTGCAGGGCTGAAACAACACAGTGAACCAAGGAATTTTTATTCCTGTGACTGGATTCTCGAGACTGAGAGAGATAGTTACACAACATCAGAGATGATGACGTAAATGTTGCGGATATGAGGCAGCAATGAAGATAAATATCTTTCCCATGTTTCTGCCACAGACAGGCTCAGATAGTTTTTATAAGGGCCCTGACACACCGAACCAGCTGTTGGTTAGCGTCTGTCACCTGAGGCTGCTGTCAGCCCTAGAGTCGTCTCCTTTGGTCTGAATCAGGGACTCATGTTGTTCCAAAGTTGTATAATTGCCTAGAGTTGGTTCGTGTTCTCACGGCAGCATTTACAAGAGGACCAGATCAAATGCCTTGTGTGAGAAAGCTGCTCTTGATTGGCGGGAAAAATCCAGGAAGTAAAGCAAACGTTGAAGAAGAGTACACTTGCAAGATAAATGTGACACTTGAGGGACAACTACGCAGGTTGATTTTAGCGCTGCTCATCGTGGACTATATTGCCTGCGGTTGGTTCAGATCCAGGTCGAAACACGTTCTCACCACAAACGAACCGCACCAGAGTTCGTTTGTAACCGGACCGAGACCACCTCTTCAAGAAGGTCTCAGTCCGGTTGTTTTGCTGTGTTCACACCTGCCCAAACGAACCACACTGAGGGGGCAACAACTAGAGTTCGACTGAACCGAACCAAACAGCGCAGGTGTGACAGCAGCCTAAGATGACCCTAAAACAAGACTTCTGCACTCCAACACAACAAACTGTTCCCAGCACAACTCACTCATGTTTTCAGCATTGTCTTCCTGTAGCAACTCTTGTCTCATGATCAAGACTTCGACACATAACACACCAGGATAAGCGAAAGGTAAAGAGACACTTCAGACACTGAAGGCCCAGACACACCAAACCCTCTCTGAAGAACCAGCGATGATGAAGGACAACTGTTGTGTCCAGGGTTCGTACAAGTTCAAGACGTCCTTGAACAGAATGATAAATCATTTTATGAAATATATTAGAGAAATGTTTTAAACGAGGGAGCTTATTTACGATTTTGCATAATTCTCGTGCAACCGATGGTCCAAAAATGAGTGCTTGAAAAGGTACTTGCTGTTCAACAGACAGAGGCAGACAATGTTCACTTAAAGGTACATTATTACGACCTCCTCTAACGTGGCCTCATTTGTTGTTATGTGAATCTTTTGACTCAGCCCTCTAGTGCCATCTATTGGCTGTATCTATGCCAACATAAAGGATCATGGAGGTATGTGTGGTATGATTTTTAGAACATTTGAAACAGACGTATCTATTTTCATACGACAATAATCTGCTTTACAGAGAAAGCTAATGGAGACACAACTAACACTCACCCTTGTGTGTCAGAAGCGCCTCGTCCAAGAACTCGGCGGTGGGCCGAAAGTGCTCCGAGATGTCGGCATCAGGGAAGTCATCCACCTCGATGCCCATGTACTTGATGTTCATGCCGGTGTAGAAGGACTCGCCCGTGTAGACCCCTGTGCCGTGGGCTGTGTTGAGGATGTGGGTGATGCCCATTCGCTTCAGACGAGCCTTGTTGACCGCTACAGATCTGAAACAAGAAAACAGTTGTGGAGCAAACAAGTCTTATTATACATGAAATTAGACACTTACAAACTTAACCAGGAAACTTTTGAGATCATGTTGCTCTCTAACATAGATGCATTTCCTACTGATAAGTGGATATTCTGAACTTCTGAAGTCAGCTCGACTCACTTCTCGGCGATGAAGATGTTAGGCCACACCTCGTCCACAGGGTTGACGGGAGCCTCCAGGCGGTCCTGCACCATGGCCCTCTGGATGTCCAGCACACAGGGGGTGTTGTAGGGGCTGCGGTCATCGATCATGTCTCTGACACGGTTGTAGAGGTCTTCCACCATCAGCTGCTCGGCAGATTCCAGCATGGACTCTGGGATGGATTCGGCCCGCGCGCTGCGAGGCGGCAGCTCTGAGGGGGAAAGACATGAATGTCATCAACTCTGAGGCATGTTTCAGCAGCATTTTAGCCACCAAACATGGGTGGTTTTTCAGCAGCTTTTCAGTCCTTAAATTTAGATGTTTTTGGGGATCTGTCATACTTTTTCTTACACCTTTTTATCTAGCAAATGTGGGTGTGTTGGGGGACCCATGTGTGTTTTTTAATGGGCTTTTAGCCCCTGGACGTGGGTGTTCTTTGTCGATCTGTGGCCCTTTTTCCAACAACTTTTTA
The DNA here is from genome assembly GCF_041903045.1 of Epinephelus lanceolatus. NCBI lineage: Eukaryota > Metazoa > Chordata > Actinopteri > Perciformes > Serranidae > Epinephelus > Epinephelus lanceolatus. The sequence continues at coordinate 2,909,336 of NC_135757.1, read as the reverse complement.
GCCACCAAACATGAGTGTTTTTTGGCAATCCATGGCAGTTTTTCCAGTGGCATTTTAGTCACCAAACATTGTTGTTATGGGGAATCCATGGGTGTTTTTCCAGTGGCTTTTTAGCCCCTGAATGTGGGAGATTTTTGTCAATCTGTGGCCCTTTCTCCAACAACAAACATGGGTGTTTTTTGGGGCTTTTCATCTTTCAGTTTTTTAGGGATCTGTCATTCTCTTTCTTGCAGCTTTTTGCTACCAAACATGGGTGTTTTGGGGGAACCATGTGTGTTTTTCCTACATTTGATGTGTTTGATGGCTAAAAAGTCACAGGTAAAAGTGCCACAGGTCACCAAAAAACCCTTGCGTTAATAGGGCTCAAAAGTCACTGGAAAAGGTGCCATGGGTCTGGCGGAAAAAGAACCACAGATCTCAAAAAACTCCACATTTAGGGGCTAAAAAGCCACAGATAAACAGTGACAGAACAACGAAAAACACCTATGTTTAAAAAGTGCCACGGGGCCCCAAAAACACCCGCATTTAGTGGCTAAAAAGCCACTGGATAAAGTTCCACAGGTCACCAAAAACTGATGTTAATGGAGCTAAGAAGCTACTGGAAAAAAGTGCCATGGGTCCCCAAAAACACCCGCATTTGGGGGCTAAAAAGCTGCTGGAACAACACCAACGGGGCCCCAAAAAACACCCACATTTGGGGGCTAAAAAGCTGCTGGAACAACACCAACGGGGCCCCAAAAACACCCACATTTGGGGGCTAAAAAGCTGCTGGAACAACACCAACGGGGCCCCAAAAACACCCACATTTGGGGGCTAAAAAGCTGCTGGAACAACACCAACGGGGCCCCAAAAACACCTATGTTTAGTGGCTAAAAAGCCACTGGAAAAAGTTCCACAGGTCACCAAAAACTGATGTTAATGGAGCTAAGAAGCTACTGGAAAAAAAGTGCCATGGGTCCCCAAAAAACACCCACATTTAGTGGCTAAAAAGCTGCTGGAACAACACCAACGGGGCCCCAAAAACACCTATGTTTAGTGGCTAAAAAGCTGCTGGAACAACACCAACGGGGCCCCAAAAACACCTACGTTTAGTGGCTAAAAAGCCACTGGAAAAAGTTCCACAGGTCACCAAAAACTGATGTTAATGGAGCTAAGAAGTTACTGGAACAAAAGTGCCATGGGTCCCCAAAAAACACCCACATTTAGTGGCTAAAAAGCTGCTGGAACAACACCAACGGGGCCCCAAAAACACCCACATTTGGGGACTAAAAAGCTGCTGGAACAACACCAATGGGGCCCCAAAAACACCCATTTAGTGGCTAAAAAGCCACTGGAAAAAGTTCCACAGGTCACCAAAAACTGATGTTAATGGAGTTAAGAAGCTACTGGAAAAAAAGTGCCATGGATCCCCAAAAAACACCCGCAATTGGGGGCTAAAAAGCAGCTGGAACAACACCAACGGGGCCCCAAAAACACCCACATTTGGGGGCTAAAAAGCTGCTGGAACAACACCAATGGGGCCCCAAAAACACCTATGTTTAGTGGCTAAAAAGCTGCTGGAACAACACCAACGGGGCCCCAAAAACACCTACATTTAGTGGCTAAAAAGCCACTGGAAAAAGTTCCACAGGTCACCAAAAACTGATGTTAATGGAGCTAAGAAGCTACTGGAAAAAAAGTGCCATGGGTCCCCAAAAAACACCCACATTTAGTGGCTAAAAAGCTGCTGGAACAACACCAACGGGGCCCCAAAAACACCTACGTTTAGTGGCTAAAAAGCCACTGGAAAAAGTTCCACAAGTCACCAAAAACTGATGTTAATGGAGCTAAGAAGTTACTGGAACAAAAGTGCCATGGGTCCCCAAAAAACACCCACATTTAGTGGCTAAAAAGCTGCTGGAACAACACCAACAGGGCCCCAAAAACACCCACATTTGGGGACTAAAAAGCTGCTGGAACAACACCAATGGGGCCCCAAAAACACCCATTTAGTGGCTAAAAAGCCACTGGAAAAAGTTCCACAGGTCACCAAAAACTGATGTTAATGGAGTTAAGAAGCTACTGGAAAAAAAGTGCCATGGATCCCCAAAAAACACCCGCAATTGGGGGCTAAAAAGCAGCTGGAACAACACCAACGGGGCCCCAAAAACACCCACATTTGGGGGCTAAAAAGCTGCTGGAACAACACCAATGGGGCCCCAAAAACACCTATGTTTAGTGGCTAAAAAGCTGCTGGAACAACACCAACGGGGCCCCAAAAACACCTACATTTAGTGGCTAAAAAGCCACTGGAAAAAGTTCCACAGGTCACCAAAAACTGATGTTAATGGAGCTAAGAAGTTACTGGAACAAAAGTGCCATGGATCCCCAAAAAACACCCGCAATTGGGGGCTAAAAAGCAGCTGGAACAACACCAACGGGGCCCCAAAAACACCTACGTTTAGTGGCTAAAAAGCTGCTGGAACAACACCAACAGGGCCCCAAAAACACCCACATTTGGGGACTAAAAAGCTGCTGGAACAACACCAATGGGGCCCCAAAAACACCCATTTAGTGGCTAAAAAGCCACTGGAAAAAGTTCCACAGGTCACCAAAAACTGATGTTAATGGAGCTAAGAAGTTACTGGAACAAAAGTGCCATGGGTCCCCAAAAAACACCTACATTTAGTGGCTAAAAAGCTGCTGGAACAACACCAACAGGGCCCCAAAAACACCCACATTTGGGGACTAAAAAGCTGCTGGAACAACACCAATGGGGCCCCAAAAACACCCATTTAGTGGCTAAAAAGCCACTGGAAAAAGTTCCACAGGTCACCAAAAACTGATGTTAATGGAGTTAAGAAGCTACTGGAAAAAAAGTGCCATGGATCCCCAAAAAACACCCGCAATTGGGGGCTAAAAAGCAGCTGGAACAACACCAACGGGGCCCCAAAAACACCTACGTTTAGTGGCTAAAAAAGCCACTGGAAAAAGTTCAGTGGTGAAGGTGGTTCACAGACTGAGGCGTATGAAACACAGACATGCTCTTGGTCCCTCTGACTGCAGTGAAGCCTCATTAATGCCGAACCCTGCTGCCACAGATATAGATATGTCTCCGTCCTTCACTTTAACCATTCATCGTCCATTAAAGCTGCTGCTGCTGTAGCGTAATGTCAGAATACTGAAGCTGCTCTGAGATGTGTCAGATGAGCTAATTCCCTCAATCTGCGCAGCCCTGCTCCTCCGTCCAGAGCGTCTCCGTCTGGTAATGAGCTGAGAGGACGAGTCGTGGACTCACTGTAATTGAAGAGTGCTTGACCAAATCAGAGCTGTTGAATGTGGACTTAGAAGTCATTAATGCTGCATCTGGAGGAGGAATAAAACAAGAGCGTGGCCTCATCTGATCTGATCTGTGTTCAGTCCTCTGATTTATTCATCGCTGAAAAATCCTGCACAGAAGGATTTGCTTATTTTCTTAGTTTCATACCAGTGAACATTACCAACCTGCTGCAGCGCTGGAATTCAGTCTAACTGGCATCATGTGTCTGTTCAGATTCCTAATCTTGTTCCTAAATTAAATCTTAATTTTGCCAATTTTAGACTTTATTTTATTTGGCAATTTTCCTCTAACTCCACGACCTGCATTAAACTCTTTGGAGGCCCCTGTTTAACCCCGTCCTCCACGTTTTTGCAACTACAGCGCACACAGAGACCCACATACTTTCTTAAAAGCAGTCGGGCAATTCTTTCTTAAGTCTCAGTGGACATTTGTGCCAAATTTGAAGAAAATCCCTTAAGGCCTTCTTGAGATATTGTGTTCACGAGAATGAGACAGGTGCAGTGACCTTTACCTTAGACCATCAAATTCAAATCAGTTGATTGGTGACTCAAAATAGACGTTTGTGCCAAATTTGAAAAACATCTCAGAGGCTTTCATTAGACAACTCATTGGTGTTCTTGATTGCTTTCACGAAAATGAGAAGGATGCAAGGTCACAGTGACCTTGACATTTGATTACCAAAAACTGATCAGTTCATTGTTGAGTCCAAGTGAAAGTTTGTGCCAAATTCAAACAAAATTTCTTCAAAGTGTTCTTGAGATATCATGTTCAGAACAATGAGGCAGATGCAAGGTTATAGTGACCTTGACCTTTGACCACCAAATTATAATCAGTTCATGCTTAAGTTTGATTGATCGTTTGTGCCAAATTTGTTTGGTCAAACATTGTCAGACTTCACGACTGAAAGAAACAAAAGTTACATTTTAAACAACATTATTAAATAACTGGCCTCCAGGAAGTAGTCTCAGCCCAGGTGGACAAAGAGCTTCTTTCTCCGTGTGGTTTGATGATGTAACCTCTGAAACACAGACTCACCACACACAGCAAACATCTCAACAAACATCTGAAACAAACCTGTCTCACCCTCGTTAATAATCTTCTTGGCGGCGATGGCTGATGAGAGGTGGATTGGCTCCATGAAGATGCTGGCGGCGTCAGAGCCGGAGATCATGGAGAACCTGGACTCTGACGCCATCGAGAAACTGCAATACGTACATAACAATATAATCCAAAACATCACAAATCAAACATTCTCTTTCTTTAAGGGTTCTTAAAGAAACCCTTAGTCTTATATAGATTATTTTAGAGGAAAGAGTTCTTAAAGAAACCCTTAGTCTTACATAGATTCTTTTAGAGGAAAATAGTTCTTAAAGAAACCCTTAGTACTACATAGATTCTTTTGGATGAAAAGGGTTCTTACAGAAACCCTTAGTTTTACATAGATTATTTTGGATGAAAAGAGTTCTTACAGAAACCCTTAGTTATGCAAAGATTTTTTTAGAGGAAAATAGTTCTTAAAGAAACCCTTAGTCTTACATAGATTCTTTTGGATGAAATGGGTTCTTAAAGAAACCCTTAGTCTTACAAAGATTATTTTGGATGAAAAGGGTTCTTAAAGAAACCCTTAGTCTTACATAGATTCTTTTGGATGAAAAGGGTTCTTAAAGAAACCCTTAGTCTTACATAGATTCTTTTGGATGAAAAGGGTTCTTAACGAAACCCTTAGTCTTACAAAGATTATTTTGGATGAAAAGGGTTCTTAAAGAAACCCTTAGTCTTACATAAATTCTTTTGGATGAAAAGGGTTCTTAAAGAAACCCTTAGTCTTACATAGATTCTTTTGGATGAAATGGGTTCTTAAAGAAACCCTTAGTCTTACAAAGATTATTTTGGATGAAAAGAGTTCTTAAAGAAACCCTTAGTCTTACATAGATTCTTTTGGATGAAAAGTGTTCTTAAAGAAACCCTTAGTCTTACAAAGATTCTTTTGGATGAAAAGGGTTCTTAAAGAAACCCTTAGTTTTGCAAAGATTCTTTTAGAGGACAAGAGTTCTTAAAGAAACCCTTAGTTTTACATAGATTCTTTTGAATGAAAAGTGTTCTTAAAGAAACCCTTAGTCTTACATAGATTCTTTTGGATGAAAAGGGTTCTTAAAGAAACCCTTAGTTTTACATAGATTCTTTTGAATGAAAAGGGTTCTTAAAGAAACCCTTAGTCTTACAAAGATTCTTTTGGATGAAATGGGTTTTTAAAGAAACCCTTAGTCTTACAAAGATTCTTTTGGATGAAAACAAACGGTCCAGCTGATTTAAACTGGTGAAAACACTGAATGAAGACGTTTCATGTTAAAATCTGTGTTTTTCCAAAGCTGTTTGGTAGGCTACTTAGAAGCTGCTCACTACAGTGGCTAATGTAACACACTGAATGTCCCTCTCCAAGAGTCAGTGTTTGGTTTGTCCATTCTGGGCTACTGTAGAAACATGGCGGTGCAACATGGTGATCTCCGTAAACAAGGACCTGCTCCCTGTGGAGATATAAACGTCTCATTCTGACACACTTATATATTCTGTTCTATGTTTAGCTGTCTACAGTTGGTTTGTAGGTGGTCTCCTACCTCGGTGACGGACAGCGGAGGTAATGGGATTGGACTCCTCGGACGCTCCTCTCCTCCTCCTCTCCATCAGGTACCGTCTGGTCACCATGATCTCCGCTCTCATTGGTCGACGCCATGGCAACCTCCTTCCATAGAAAATAGGAACAGAATTAAAGACACACGTGTTTGTAGAAGTTAAACATGGCGGTTGATAGTTTCATGTCATCTGTTACTGTGAGTATCTGATAGTTCTTGAATCCTTCTTGGCTCCTGGTGGAACCTTTAATAAAGGTTTCAGAGGGTTCTACCTTGAACCCAACTATAAAAGGGTGATGCTTACAACCACCTGTAAAGAGTTCCATCCACATCCCCCTATGAGAAGGTCTACAGAGAACCCCTTTCTGGTGACCATTAACAGAACCCTTAGTCTTACAAAGAACCACTGAGAAAACCTTTCTTCAATAAGGGATACTTTGGATGAAAAGGGTTCTTAATGAAACCCTTGGTCTTGGAACATTTTCTTTGGAATAGGGTTCTTTATTTGAAAAGGGTTCTTAAAGGGACCTTTAATATTACAAAGAACCATTAAAGAGCTGCGTCTTAAAAGAAAATCTTTGGATTAAAAGGGCTCTCAATAGAACCCCTAGTCAAAGAACCACTGAAAAACCCTTTCTTCAATAAAGGGTTTTTGTGTGTGTGTGTGTGTGTGTGTATGTGTTGGGGGGTGGGATAAAAAGGGCTCTTAACGGAGCCCGTAGTCTTACAAAGAACAGTGAAGAACCCTTTTCTTAAAAAAAGGGGTTCTTTGGATGAAAAGTGTCATCGATGAAAACCTTGGCTTCTCAAATGACCGTTAAAGAACCCCTTCTTCAAAAAAAAGTGCATATTTAGTGAAAGAATTCTTAATGAAACCCTTAGACTTACAAATAACCACTGGAGAACCCTTTTGGAAAATCCTTACGGATCCCTTTCTTCAGAAAAGGATCGTCTGGATGAAAAGGGTTCTTAATGAAACCTTTTTTAAAATAAAGGTTCTCTTCTATTCTAACTATTCTTTAAAGTCTTATAAAAGATTATTTTGGAACCCTTTCTTTAAAAAGGTTTCTTTGGGTGAAAATGATTCTTAATGAAGCCATTGGTCCCACAAAGAACCATTAGAGAACCCTTTCTTCCAAAAAGGGTTCCTTAGATGAGAAGAAAAACATAATTGAAGTGTTCTTTAGAGAAAGATGGATCTTAATGAGCCCTTAGTCTCACAAATAACGCTTTTGGAACTCTTTAATCCAAAAAAGGGTTCCTGGAACACTTAGTCTTAAAAAGAACCTTTAACGAACCCTCCGTTCAGACAAAGTTTCTTTAGAAGCAAATAGTTCTTGGTAGAACTGCAGCCCTTCAGGAAGAACCCTTATTTCTATGAGCGTTTTGGGAATGAGAATGTTTAATTTTACCTTTTAAGTTAAAAACCAAACAGATGTTCTACAGCACAATGAGACCAACAGGAAAATATGAATAATAACACTGGATTTATACTTGATGTTCTTCACACAGCAGAACGTATGAAGAACTACACTGACGGAGAACTTACAGGGAGGAAAGAAACACATTCATCACGAGACTGAAAATCTGATCAACACAAAGTACTAACAGGAACGTGGACGCAAACAGTGGACCGAATAACAGACGGTACACAGGAAGTGTAGTTAGAACCCAAAGAAGAAAAGAAGAGCTGGTCTGTGAGTGAGTCAAAGTTCAAACAGGGACCTGATGATGGAACCACAGGAACGTGTCACTGCTCTATGAATCAGACTCAGAGATAAACTGTGAGAACGTTCAGGAACTAAAGGTGACATCATCTACAGGTCCTTCACTAACCCTAAGAACTATTTCTGACATAAAGCAGTGGTTCTTTACCGCAGTAAAAGTTCTAACATCACACAATAAAAATACTTAAAAAAAATACTTCTTTCAGTTTAAGTGTGTCAGTATAGATCAGAATAACATTGTTCAAGTACTAAAAGAAGAATCTCTGGTTCTACGAAGAACTATTAAAGAACACTTTCTTCAAACAAAGTTCTTTAGAGGGAAAGAGTTCTTAAAGAAACTCTTAGTCTTACAAAGATTATTTTGAATGGAAAGAGTTCTTAAAGAAACCCTTAGTCTTACAAAGATTATTGTGGATGAAAATAGTTCTTAAATAAACCCTTAGTCTTACAAAGATTATTTTGAATGAAAAGAGTTCTTAAAGAAACCCTTAGTCTTACAAAGATTATTGTGGATGAAAATAGTTCTTAAATAAACCCTTAGTCTTACAAAAATTATTTTGAATGAAAAGAGTTCTTAAAGAAACCCTTAGTCTTACAAAGATTATTGTGGATGAAAATAGTTCTTAAATAAACCCTTAGTCTTACAAAAATTATTTTGAATGAAAAGAGTTCTTAAAGAAACCCTTAGTCTTACAAAGAATAATTGAAGAATCCTCTCTTAAAAACAGTTTTTTTGTATTTTAATGAAAAGGATTCTCAGTGTAAAAAATATTTTCAATGGAAAAGGGTTCTTAATAGAACCCTTAGTCTTAAATCCACATGAAACAAGACGCAAAACAAGTTACAGTTTAAAACTGATAAAACTCTTTGTGATATCGACACACGTTGTTCAAAGTAAAAGTTCTCACACCACACAGTAAAAATAGTGAATAATAAATAACAATAATAAATCACAGTTATTAACATTAACATGATATAAAGTAAAAATCAGACTTGATTAATCGCCTGTCAGTCGATCACTTGATTAATCGATTGAACTCTTGTTGTGTTCTGTGTAAATATCTGCATTTATAAAGTAACTAAAGCTGTCAGAGAAATGTAATAGATTACAAGTACAGAGAACAGACTCAGATAAAGTACACATACCTCAGATGTGGACTGAAGTATAGTGGGAGCACACATTAAAAAAGAAGAATATAAAAATGTGGCGGGTTCATTCTGGTGTGTGTGTGTGTGTGTGTGTGTGTGTGATATGAGGCTAGTGTATTTTTAGCGGAGCGACAGCTGCGTCAGAGCTCTGACAGGCCTCACCGCTCCAGCCTCACACAACTACACAACAACTACACAACAACTACACAACTAAGTGTCAGAAATTTAAACTATATATTTTTCTTTATATAAAACACCTCATCTGTGTGTGTGTGTGTGTGTGTGTGTGTGTGTGTGTGTTCTTACCTCAGCCGCTCAGTGTGTGAAGCTGACGGTGGTCAGAGTGACAGTGAAGTCACACAGAGTCCTCCCCCGTCTGCAGACACCCCGACACCCGACACCACAGCTGCTTTAACTGAGTACTGCAGTACTCTGATTACTGCACTCAGTTACTTTACTGCAGTACTCTGATTACTGCACTCAGTTACTTTACTGCAGTACTCTGATTACTGCACTCTGTTACTTTACTGCAGTACTGTGAGAGAGACGGCTCTCAAGTTGTTCTCAGTGTGTTTGTTTCCTTCATGTCAGACTAAAATATTTCGTGTTTAAATCCTCTGTCCTTGTTTCCTTATTTATCTTTCCTTCTTCCTTCTGTCCTTGTTTCCTTATTTATCTTTCCTTCTTCCTTCTGTCCTTGTTTCCTTATTTATCTTTCCTTCTTCCCTCTGTCCTTGTTTCCTTATTTATCTTTCCTTCTTCCCTCTGTCCTTGTTTCCTTATTTATCTTTCCTTCTTCCCTCTGTCCTTGTTTCCTTATTTATCTTTCCTTCTTCCTTCTGTCCTTGTTTCCTTATTTATCTTTCCTTCTTCCTTCTGTCCTTGTCCTTGTTTCCTTATTTATCTTTCCTTCTTCCCTCTGTCCTTGTTTCCTTATTTATCTTTCCTTCTTCCTTCTGTCCTTGTTTCCTTATTTATCCTTCCTTTTTCCTTCTGTCCTTCTATGTTTCCTTATTTATCCTTCCTTCTTCCCTCTGTCCTTGTTTCCTTATTTATCCTTCCTTCTTCCCTCTGTCCTTGTTTCCTTATTTATCTTTCCTTCTTCCTTCTGTCCTTGTTTCCTTATTTATCCTTCCTTTTTCCTTCTGTCCTTCTATGTGTCCTTATTTATCCTTCCTTCTTCCCTCTGTCCTTGTTTCCTTATTTATCCTTCCTTTTTCCTTCTGTCCTTCTATGTTTCCTTATTTATCTTTCCTTCTTCCTTCTATCCTTCTGTGTGTCCTTATTTATCTTTCCTTCTTCCTTCTATCCTTCTATGTGTCCTTATTTATCTTTCCTTCTTCCTTCTGTCCTTGTGTCCTTATTTATCCTTCCTTCTTCCCTCTGTCCTTGTTTCCTTATTTATCCTTCCTTTTTCCTTCTGTCCTTCTATGTGTCCTTATTTATCCTTCCTTCTTCCCTCTGTCCTTGTTTCCTTATTTATCCTTCCTTTTTCCTTCTGTCCTTCTATGTTTCCTTATTTATCTTTCCTTCTTCCTTCTATCCTTCTATGTGTCCTTATTTATCTTTCCTTCTTCCTTCTGTCCTTGTTTCCTTATTTATCCTTCCTTCTCTCTCTGTCCTGTGTTTCCTTATTTATCCTTCCTTGTCTCTCTGTCCTTCCATCTCTCCTTCTCTTTCTTTCCTTTTTTCTTTCATTTTTAACTTTCATTTTTCCCTTCCTTCCTATTCTTTCTTTCTCTCCTCTTTTCTTTTTGCTGTTTTCTTTGTCCTTCCTTCCCTTTTACTTCATTCATTCATCCCTTTTCTCTTTCTTTCCTTTCTTTCTCTAATTTCTCTTTCTCTCCATCTTTACTTTCGTTCTCTTTCTTACTTTGTCCTTCCTTCCTTTTTACCTCAGTCATTCACCCTTTCTCCCTCTTTCTTTCTTTCCTTCTTTTTCCTTTCTTCTTTCTGTCCTTCCTTCCCTTTTTTACTTTATTCACTCATCCTTTTTTCTTTAATTCCTTTATTCCTTTCTTTCTTTTTCCTTATTTCTTTCTTTGCTTTTTCTTATATATTTTCTTCCATTTGCTTTTTCCTTCATTCATCCTTTTCTCTTTCTTTCCCTTCTTTCTCCTGTTTCTCTTTCCTTCCTTCCTTACTTTCTTCTTCTTCTTCTTTCCCTCATTTGTTCTTTCTGTTTCACTCTCTTTCTTCCTCCCTTCTGTTTCTATCCTTCCTTCCCTTTTTTACTTTATTCACTCATCCTTTTCCTTTCTTTTTTAACTTTCATTCTTACTTTCTTTTTTCCTTATTTCATTCTTTGCCTCATTTTTTCTTTCAGTCTTCCTCCCCTTTTCCTTCATTCATTCCTTCTCTCTCTTCCTTCCTTCTTTTGGTTTCTCTCTTTCCGTCCCTCCTTCCTTTCTGTTTTCTTTCTGCTCACCCTTTTTCTGTCCTTTTCTTTCCTTCGTTTTTTTACCCTTCCTTTCCTCCTTTTCTTCCTTTCTTTTATCTTATTCTTTTTATGCTTTCCTTACTTTTTCTTTTCCACTCTGGTTGTTTGAATTCTAGTTAAATGGCAGAAAAATCTAATTTTGACAAACAGAACTTTTCTCACAGTTCTCAGAAGAACAACTTTTTCTCCTGAGCTTGAACACATCTCGTGTGTTTATCTAAAGTCAGCTGACAATCGGCGCTATTTATAACCTCAGAATGCAGCTAATTTAAGTCACACGGTCTTTCTCTCTCACACACACACACACACACACACACATGACCTCACTATTATTTATTAGTGATCCCAGACTTTTTGGCTGAGGGGTTTGTCAGAGTGACATTTTTTAAACGCCACATGAGTCTCTTTCACGTGTGACCGTTTAAATTCCAAGAAGCTCAACTGATTGAATATTTCCAGAAGCAACATCCGCTTCATAATCAGTTATTAAACCGTGTTCAAGTCATTTTCTTGTTTCTTTTCTTCCAGGAACATTTTTATTTAAAGATTCTCTGGACATGGAGCGCATTAAGACGAGTGAAAAAATCCAAATGTAACTCCCTCTGAGGAGCCAAACGGAGTTCAGAGTATATTTTTTATTCTTCCATAGAGTTAAATTAAAACTAGCTTTTATTAATCATAACTCTTGGTTGGTTACGTCTTCTCATCTGGTCAAATTGTGGTAAATATTTCTCAACAAAATGCAAATATTGTGCTAAATGCGGCAAAATTGACATGTATGTATGGGGTGCCGTTTGTAGAGTGGCTCACGCTGAAAATAACATCAACATTTTGCCACATTTAGCTTCAAACAATGTTTAAAAAAATGTTGTGAATTTTTTAACGTCACCTTTTACCACATTTACAGCAATATTTGTTAACTTAGAAATATATTAAATAGTTAAATCTAAATATTAAATGTGGCACCTAAATGTTAAATGTTAAATCTCAATATTAAATCTAAATCTAAATGCTAAATCTAAATCTAAATGTTAAATCTAAATATTAAATGTAAATATAAATGTTAAATCTAAATGCTAAATCTAAATATAAATCTAAATGTTAAATCTAAATGCTAAATATAAATATAAATATAAATGTTAAATCTAAATGCTAAATCTAAATGTTAAATCTAAATGCTAAATATAAATGTTAAATCTAAATGTTAAATATAAATATAAATCTAAATGTTAAATGTTAAATCTAAATGTTCTGGGTGAAACTAAATATTTAGCTAATATGCAAATTCACACTGCTGGTCACCGGAAGTACCAAAATAAAAGCTCGAGATGGTCAGACTGTGTTTATAGAATCAAATAACGAATTAAAACCAACTTATCGGGGGAAATGAACACTTGAACACACATTAGCGTGATAATAACTACCTAAAATACCAAGAAACATGTTTGGAGAAGTTTTATTTGATGTGTACTTTGAGTTGTTAGTGTCCCTTCGGAGGGAATCACCTTGTTGTTTACAAATACTTCTGGGTAGAAAACCAACGGAGTTTAGCTACATATATATATGCATATCTCACATTTTTCACGTCACTATATCACCGTTTAGACTAATCTGGTGTTTGTAAAGTCTATAAACACAATGATTGAACAAACATTACTATCACGTTCTGAAATTAAAAACATGGTTATCGTAGATTAGCGGGGCTAACCGTTGGCTGTTAGCCCCGTTAGCTGTGTCTGTAATGACTCATTAACTCTAAACGGTCCGTGAAAAAAATATTTTTTCCAGCGGATGTCTTAGTTACAACATGATTGAGCTAACTGGAGTAGTTTCATGTCGTATCCGACAACGGGAGACTTTTAACAGATGACGTCCTGATGTTAGCTTTGCTGCTGCTGCAGCCACTGATGCTTTCTAGACATCGTGATTTCCCAAAACTGAATAAATACCACACATCGCAACACAAAACTGCTTTGCTAGCTCAATCATGTTGTAACTAAGACATCCGCTGGAAAAAAATATTTTTTTCACGGGCCATTTAAGAGTTAATGAGTCATTACAGACACTGCTAACGGTGCTAAGAGCTAACGGTTGTTAGCTTAGCTTAGGTTGTTAGTCCCTCCGAAGGGACACTAACAACTCAAAGTACACGTCAAATAAAATTTCTCCAAACATGTTTCTTGTTATTTTAGGTAGTTATTATCACGCTAATGTATGTTCAAGTGTTCATTTCCCCCGATAAGTTGGTTTTAATTCGTTATTTGATTCTATAAACACAGTCTGACCATCTCGAGCTTTTATTTTGGTACTTCTGGTGACCGGCAGTGTGAATTTGCATATTAGCTAAATATTTAGTTTCACCCAGAACATTTAGATTTAATATTTAACATTTAGATTTATATTTAGCATTTAGATTTAACATTTAGATTTAGATTTAATATTTAGATTTAACATTTATATTTATATTTAGCATTTAGATTTAACATTTAGATTTAGATTTATATTTAGCATTTAGATTTAACATTTATATTTAGATTTAATATTTAGATTTAACATTTAGATTTAGATTTAGATTTAGCATTTAGATTTAGATTTAGATTTAACATTTAGATTTAGATTTAGATTTAATATTTAGATTTAACATTTAGGTGCACATTTAATATTTAGATTTAACTATTAAATATATTTCTAAGTTAACAAATATTGCTGTAAATGTGGTAAAAGGTGACGTTAAAAAGTTCACAACACTTTTTTAAACATTGTTTGAAGCTAAATGTGGCAAAATGTTGATGTTATTTTCAGCGTGACACACTTTACAAACGGCACCCCATACGTATGTCTTTTAACCAGGGAAATCTTGCTGTAACTGGTTCGCTACACGTGGCTAACCTCAAGCTGAAGAGTCCAACAGAATCAACAGACAGAAAACAAGTTTAAATATTTCATAGCAGCCTGATTCCTGGGATCATGCATTAGGGGGCCTGTTCTGAAGTGGTCTGGATCCTACCTCTCAGATAGAAGCTTTTCTGTCCAGCTGGGCCAGCTGCTTACTGGGAAAAGTAAGCTCATCCCCGATGAGGTCAACCACAAACATTATCCCTGCACGTCTTATTAAATCACTGTCGTTCAATATACGGAGAATATCTCTCCTTCCTCTCTGTCTTTCCGCCATCTTCTCTGTTTAAGACACTCTTAGGCTTCTTAAAAGTCCTCCTCCCTCCTCTTAACAGTTTTTCACCTTAGGAGCTCTCTTAAGGCCTAAGATGCTTTGTGAATAACTTTTATCTTACCAAGGGAAAATTCTAAGATTTTTCTTAGAATGACGTCACTAAGAGCTACTTTTAGTCTTAGGATTCTTTGTGGATACGGGCCCAGGTCACAGTGACCTTTGGCCACCAAATTCTAGTCAGTGTAGTCATCCAAGTTCCCGCAAGGTGTTCTTGAGATATCACAGTCACAAGAATGAGACAGACAAGGTCATGGTGACCTTGACCTTTGACTTTTGACCACCAAAATCTGGTCAGGTCATTATTGAGTCCAAGTGAACATTTGTGCCAAATTTGAATTAATTCTCCCAAGCTTGTGTTCACGAGAATGAGATGGATGCAAGGTCACAGCAACCTTGACCTTTGACCGACGACTACCAAAATCTACTCAGTTCATTGTTGAGGCCAAGTGAATGTTTGTGCCAAATTTGAAGAAATTCTTGAGGTGTTTTTGAGATGAAAACATAGTGCCTCCACCCACTGCTATAACTGGTGCAGAGGCATAAAAACAAAAGTAGTTTTGTTGCCTAAACCTGCGTCACATTGAGATGTGAAATGGCGCCCTGTGCATCGCTATGAGACGCCAGGTACCAAAACCTGCTGGTTAAAGTGAAAGTAAAGTGTGTGTGTGTGTGTGTGTGTAAATGAAGCATGCACACCTTTCAGCCTTTTCACTTTTTATTGCATCGAATCCAAAGTGCTTTTGTCTGACGAGAAGAAAAGTGGTGTCGGTGGCTTCAGTCACAATAAAAGGTGAAAATGTAACTAACACTGAGCGGGTCTTTATACAGTACATGCTCAACACAGCACACCTGTGCACATATTTCATTTTATATATTTATATCAAGTGTCGTTCACTGTTTAACCCTCACATGGAGACACTTCCAGGCGTGTAGGAGTGGAAACACATACTGCTGTGTGAAAAACAAAAAGGCACATACAGGCACGAGAATAAACAGCATGACATCCAACAGCGACATCAGTGAGAGGAGGACAGTGACGGCTGTGTCAGAGCGCAGGGACCAGTGCTGTGGACAGACAATAACCAGTGTTTCATAGCTTCTTTAAGACGCTTCAGGGTCAATGTTGCTTTAGATTGATCCCCAGTTAGCACCTCAACCTGCCGCAGAGCAACTTCATCAACATGACAGAATACTGCAGGGACTGAACACACTGGAGGTGTATCAACACTGTGGTCACAGCAATGTCCGACTGCTGACGTTAAAAAACACCATTAGTAGCTGAAAATGTTCAAGTTTCCCACCTCGTTTTCATTAAAGGAATAGTTCAGATCTTTTGAAGTAGGGTTGTATGAGTCACTTATCCATAGTCAGCGTGTTACCTACAGTAGATGACAGTCGGCACGCCCCCAGTTTGGAGAAGCAGACAGGAGTACCACCAGGTAAGCTAAGCAATGTACTGCTGTGGACAGGGGAGCAGCAAAATGTATTTTAGCCACCTGCTGCTGGTCAACGTATGATCATACAACAGTTTTCTAACAAATGAGTGCCCCCTTGGTTTGGTTTAGAAGAATCATGGCTGAGCACTGTCATGTTACGAACTTTACATAAAGTTACGTAGATTAGGTTTAGGAAAAGAACTATGTTTGGGCATAGTCACGTTTTGAGCTTAATGTAAAGTAACATATTTAACTCAAAGTCACGTAGGTTACATTTAGGAAAAGAACTATGATTGGTTGTGGTCACGTACGCACTTAACATATAGTTATGTACTTAACGTAAAGTTATGCTGGTTAGCTTAAGGTACGTCAAGTTAAGTAGGTTAGGTTTAAGAAACTAAAGTTAAGTAAGTAAGGTTTAGGAAAGATTGGTTGTAGTCATGTTACGTGATTAACATAAAGTTACGTAGTTAATGTAGCGTTATGTAGGTTAGGTTACATAAGTGAAGTAAAGTTACGTAGGTTAGGTTTAGGAAAAGAATTCTGATTAGATATAGTCACATTACGCACTTAACATATAGTTATGTACTTAACGTAAAGTTATGCTGGTTAGCTTTAAGTACGTCAAGTTAAGTAGGTTAGGTTTAAGAAACTAAAGTTACATAGGTTAGGTTAAGGAAAAGATTGGTTGTAGTCATGTTACGTGATTAACAAAGTTACGTAGTTAATGTAGCGTTATGTAGGTAAGGTTACATAAGTGAAGTAAAGTTACGTAGGTTAGGTTTAGGAAAAGATTTATGATTAGGTGTAGTCAAGTTACGTGTTTATAATAAAGTTACGTACTTAACGTAAGATTATGTAGGTTAACTTTAGGCAAGTACAGTTATGTAGGTTAGGTTTAGATAAGTACAGTTACGCAAGTTAAGTTTAGAAAATCAAAATAACATAGGTTAGGTTTTGGAAAAGATTACGGTTGGCCATTGTTATGCTACATACTTAACATAAAGTTACATACTTAATGTAAACGTACGTAGGTAAGGTTTAGGAAAGTAAAGATATGTAGGTTAGGTTTAGGAACAGAATTATGATTGGGTGTAGTCAGGTGATGCACTTAACGTAAAGTCATGTAGGTTAGCTTTAGGCAAGCACAGTTACTTAGGTTAATTTTAGGAAAAGAATTATTGTTGGGTGTAGTCATGTTACATACTTAACGTAAAGTTACTTAGGTTAGGGTTAGGCAAGTAAAGTTATGTAAGTGAGGTGTACGCAAGTAAAGTTACGTAGGTTAAGTTTTATGTTACGTTTAAGAATAATGGTTGGGTATAGTTACATTACATAAAGTTAAGGAGGTTAGGTTCAGGCAAGTAAAGTTACAAAGATTAAGTTTAAGAAATTAGAGTCCTGTAGGTTAGGGTTAGGGGGGTAAAATTACGTAGGTTAGGGTTAGGGGGGTAAAATTACGTAGGTTAGATTTAGGAAAATAAATGTGGTTGGCTACTGTTAGGCTATGTACCTAACATACAGTTACGTACTTAACATAGCGTGACTATGTACCTTAAAATAAGTTAAAACGGTTTCATACGGGTCACAAACATCGGTCTCCTGGGTTAAAGTCCGGTGTCTGTTTGACCCACCCACCCCAACCTGCCTTCATATGTGGACTGTCGCTCTTAATACTACTTCCTTCTTTACTAGCCTTCAATATTACGTCACTTTTCATATGTAGGTAATATACTGACTATAAATAAATACCTCAAACAACCCCACGTTAAAAAATCATAACTGTCCTTTTAACGCCTCAGAAACATGAGGACAGGAGGAGAAATCACAGGCGTTGTCTGAATGTAACCCATAATACTTTCACTTGTAGAAAAAAAGAAAACACTACCTGAGGTTCAGCATCTCTATAATATACAAAATATTCTGTGTTACTAGTGTTAAATTTGTTCATTATAAAAAATAACATCCGAGAGGAGCCTGCTTCTTCCAAACGCTTCTCTGGAAAATGAAGTTCAGAAAACACCGCAGTGAGAGCAGTGTTGGAGAGGTTCGTTTCAGCGTGACGAACAGAAATCCAGCTGAGTAAGATTCACAGCGGACGTCTTCCTGAGGGTCCGTTTGCTCCCGACCTCTTTGAACAAGTCTTCAGAATAAATCACAACGTTTTGAAGACTCTGCAGAGCTCTGCGAGACGAGAGACGGATAACGAGACAGATTCAGAGTCAGACACGGTGCCCTTCACATCTTCAGGATGAGCAAATATCCCCTTAATAAGCACCGCTGAGTGGAGACTAAAGGAACACGAACATATCCTGAATATGAAAATCACATGGTAACTGTGATATCTGAGGGAGATTAAAGAATGTGCAAAGATTGTCTCGACGGGCTAAGGCTAATACCTGGAGCATTACAGCATGTAAACACTAACAGAGTCAAGACGAAAGACAATGCTGAGTAAAATAATGAAAAGAAATCTCTGTCACTGCTGTTTCTTTTTCCTGAAAGAGAAATCCTGAATCTGACAGTTTGGGAGACGCAACATGTGGTGTGTTCATGTTTGTTTGTTCTTATTTAAAGCTGCACGAGGCAACGTCCTACTCTGTGGAGATAGATTTGTCTTAATACTGCATAAACCCATATGTTTTTAATGTTCTTTGTAGTGTTAGGAGACTCTTGACACCCTAAGTCCTGTGTGTGATTTAACCTGGCTTCATATGAGCAGAGGACATCTCTGCTAGCTGCTAGGCTAATTTATACAATGTAAAATGCCATAGGCTTGTGCTAATAACGTTAGCATGTTGTATTTGTTTGCAAAACGTGTTTAGTGTAAGAACTGTTTTATCAGTGAACCTTGTGAGCTGTAATGGAGCCAAATTTTGTGGTTTATTTTGAAGCCTCGAGGTTGGTATTTTGGATGTTGCCATCTTGATTTTTTGGAGCCAGAAATAACCATATTTGGGCAGGAGGATGAGCTGTGGATCTGACTCACTGCCATTAAACATGTGCAAATTCAAGCCTTAATAAAAAGTTGAATTTATAGCTGTTTGGGGTCCAGGTGTGTCGCTCAGGACCTAAATAACATTGAGACAAATTTATCTCCACAGTTCTCTCTTTAAGGTTGACGGACTTCATTACCCATAAATCATGTCATGTGACTGTTACACTCATCAGCAAGTCCAGCCTCTATTGGACGGAGTGCCTGCTTGGCAGCAATTTAGTTTGGAATTTGAGTTTTGATTCACCTGAAATTGGCTCTAGAAAATGTTTCCACCTGCAGCCTTTACATCGCCACGTTTGGTGGGCAGAGTTACCAAAAAACAGAAAAAAGTCGACGTCCAGAGGAACTTTTACAAACGTCTCTGTCGTCTAAACACAACGCTGCGCCACAAGTGTTTCATAGAGTCTGCATTGTTGTTTCGCTGCCGATGTCCTGCGGGTGCACTTCCCATCTTAAGGTCAATGTGGTGCTCTTCTCGAGTCTCGAGTCAAACCGGCAGGTCACGTTAGATCCCCGCTCTGAACATGGCAGCAGTTTTCACAGTATCTGTATTTTCGTGGCTCAGCCTTTGTTATCGACAGTGATGGGCAGCAGAGGGACCGCCGCCTCGCTCCTCTCAGCCTCGCCGCCATCTTTCATCGCAGTTGTCCTGGCTTGGCAGTCGGCCAGCTTCTTCTTCTTCTCCTCCTCCTTCTTCTTCTCCTCCGCTTCCGAGTTTGCCCTCGGGAGAGGTGGGAACTCCCGGCAGTACGGCGGCGGCAGGCATGGCACGAGGTGCACCTCGCCAATTTCATTCATGAGCTGCACACAGGTGTAGAAATCCTGCGGCGAGCGGCTGGTGGCAACGGGAGCGGGGACGGCGTTGGGAAGGCCTGGATGTCCCATAACGCTGTACTCTGTCCCCGGCAGCGACACGATCTCTGGCCTTGGCCACGAGGAAGGTGGGTCCAGTGAAGGAGCAAAGGGTTCAGGAGACGAGGAGCAGTAGGGCGACAGGCCCTGCACGTATGATGACGGATGTTGGGTTGTGAGGTGGTGATGGGCCGCCACGGGCGTCAGGTCGCACGGAACCATCAAGGCATCCTTCTGCCGGTCCGTCTGGTCGGCCGGGACGCTGCAGTCCTTCGGCGTGGTGAGATAGACGTCGTTGGTGCTGACGTGGTCCCAAACCTCCTCCGTGTAGCTCGGAGGCCTGTAGCTGTGGAAGTTACTGAAGTGACGGTTGATTTCATCCAAGTTCCCCTTCTGAGGACGGAGGTCAGAGGAAGGAAAGAGGAAGAGGACGAAGACAACAGGAAAAGAAATGGAGGAAGAAAAATAAAGAAAAAGATATGTTAAAGGACAGAGCAAAAAAAGGCAAAGAAATAAAAGACAAATGAAACGAACAATGAACAAAAGGGAGGAAAAAGGAAGAGGAGGAGGAAAAAGATGGTGAAAAGGAGGGAAAACAAATTAAAGAAGGAGAAAAAGGGAAAGAAAAGAGGAATGAAACAGCAAAAAAGGTAAGGACAACAAACAAGAAAAGACAAAGTACGGGGGTTGATAGGTATGGAGAGAAAGGAGAAAAATGAAGAGGAGGAGGAGATGAAGAAAGTGAAGAAAATTACTAAGGAAAACAGGAGGAGAGATATAATATATAAAAAGAAGAAAAGATATTAAATTAAAAAATGAAAAGTGAGTAGCAGTGTTACCTTCAGCAGCAGCGGGTCAATGCCGATGATCCGCGGCTTTGGAATGGGCGGCAGGAAGTAGTCTTTTATTCTGAAGGTTAAAACATAAAGAGAGGAAGTTTGAAAAGGGAAAAAAAGGGCACCTGTGACTGTTCAGCCCAGTCGCCAGAATAAATGTTAGCATTGTACGATATGTTGAGACTTTCTTTACGTTTCAACAACCCTGTGGTTACGCTAAGGCACAAAACCCACTTGGTTATGGTTAGGAAAAGATGATTTGGCACAAACGCTGCTGAAAACATGGCCAAAGGTTTGGTTTGGTGGCAAAAACGCCACTGGATCTGCAGTGTGACGTCCCTAAAAACACTAGCATTATGTGGCACAAATGGCGCTGAAAATGCATTGACGGGTCGCTAAAAGAGTTTGTTGATACAAACGCTGCTGAAAATGTGGCAACAGGTGACTAACATAACCGACATTTGGCAGCACAAACACCACTGGAAATGCAGCATAAAAAACACCAGCATTGTGTCGTACAAATGTTGCTAGAAATGTGGCGACAGGTTGCTAAAAAAACCTGTGTCTAGTGGCACAAACACTGCCTCAAACATGGCCACAGGTCACTGAAAAAAAACAGAATAACGTGTTGATGGCACAAACGCTGTAAATGCAGCATCTGGTTGCTAAAA
Organism: Epinephelus lanceolatus; assembly: GCF_041903045.1. Lineage (NCBI taxonomy): Eukaryota > Metazoa > Chordata > Actinopteri > Perciformes > Serranidae > Epinephelus > Epinephelus lanceolatus. The sequence goes on along the minus strand of NC_135757.1, from coordinate 2,888,049 downwards.
AACACCCACGTATGGTGGCACAAACGCCGCTGGAAATGTGCCGTCAGGTTGCTAAACACACTTGTGTTTAGTGGAAATATAGCAACAGATTGCTTAAGAACACCAACATTACGTGGCACAAACGCCACTTGGTTATGGTTAGGAAAAGATCATGATTTGGCACAAACTGCTGAAAACATGGCCAAAGGTCACAAAAATAACCATGTCACACAATTTTGGCACAAACGCCACTGGATATGCAGTTTCAGGTTGCTAAAAAAAACACTAGCATTATGTGGCACAAATGGTGCTCAAAAAGGAAGCCACGGGTCACTTAACAACACCCACCTTTAATGGCACAAACGCTACTTGAAATGCAGCAACGGGTCGCTAAAAGAGTTTGTTGATACAAATGCTGCTGAAAACATGGCCATGGGTCACAAAAAAAACGTGTTTGGTGGCACGAACGCAGCTGAAAATGTGGCCACAGGTGGCTAACACAAGCGACATTTGGTGGCACGAACATTGCTGGAAATGCAGCATTGAGACCAGCACTATGTGGTACAACCGTTGCTGGAAATGTGGCAACAAGTTGCTAAAAAAATCAAACATGGCCACAGGTCACTGAAAAAACAACATGTTGATGGCACAAACAGCTGTAAATGCAGCATCTGGTCGCTAAAAAACACCCACGTATGGTGGCACAAACGCCGCTGGAAATGTGCAGACAGGTTGCTAAAAACACTTGTGCTTTGTGGCACAAACACTGCTGGAAATACAGCAACGGATTGCTTAAGAACACCAACATTATGTGGCACAAACGCCACTGGAAATGCAGTGAGGAGTCACTACAAAACACCCACATTTAGTGTCACAATCTCTACATGAAACGCAGCAACAGGTTGCTGAAAGAGTTTGTTGACGCAAACACTGCTAGAGCATGGCCACGGCTCATTAACAACACCTGTTTAGTGGCACAAATGCTGCTGGAGAATGCAGCGAAGGGTCGCTAAAGAACACCTGAATTTAGTGGCACAAACGCAGCTGTGCCTAATTATGCTCATTTGAATCTGATGAATGTTTTATTTCCCTCACTTGTATCGATCCTTTAACACATTTCCTTTAATGTGAATCAGTGTAAAATGCAGTTTCAGCTGCAGAGCGAGGCGTCCTTATTTCTGCAGCTGTAATGTTGATAATGTTGCATTAAATATGAAATGCAGTAAAACTCACCTCCTGCTCTGTGGAATGACTCCGAAGGCGATGACCAGCAGAGCCATGACACCGACTCCTGTCACCAGGATCAGCACCAGGAGTTTACCTGCACAGGTTCAACCAGAGACACTTCATTAGAGTCACACCTCAGCTTCTCTGTCCCTCCCCCCACCGTTCCTCCCCTTCAGCTTCAGGGCTGCACGTTTACTTGGAAAAGCAAATGCTGACAGCAGGGTTCCCTCGGACTGCAGGATAATCCCTGACTCCAGATCAGCACACATGTGAGTCAAACCTTCTTAATACATTTAAAACCGACAGCTTCGCCCCTTTAAATCTGTCCTGAGAGACTGAAACTACAGGACAGACTGAAGCTCCGACGCTGTGCTGTAAAATGGTTTGTTTTATTACAACTGTCCTAAAAAAGTTAATGACAGACGCAGCTGCAGCGATGGGACAAAACACAACAAAACAATAAATGAAAATAAAAATAAATTCAGTATCTGATCAAATGTCTCCCCTTCTGTTCCTGAGATATGAGACAGGTGCAGTGACCATAACCTTAAATCACTGTGACTTAAAGTAAACGTTTGTGCCAAACTTGAAGAAATTCCTTCAAAGTGTTCTTAAGATAAATCACGTTCACAAGATTTAGACAGACACAAGGTCACTGTGACCTTGACCTTCGACAACCAAAATCTAATCAGGTCAGCGTTGAGTCCACGTGGACATTTGTGTCAAATTTGAAAGACATTCCCTTTAGGTGTTCTTAAGACATATGACGCTCACAAGATTTAGACAGACACAAGGTCACAGTGACCTTGGCCTCTAGTAATCAAAATCTAATCAGATCATTGTTGAGTCCAAGTAGATGTTGATGCCAAATTTGAAAAACATTACCATTAGATGTTCTTGAGATACTGTGTTCATGAGAATGAGACAGATGCAAGGTCACAGTGCCCTTGACCTTTGAGCTTCGACCTTCGACCACCAAATTCTAATCAGGTCATTATTAAGTCCAAGCGGATACTTGTGCCAAAGTTGAGGAAACTCCCTTAAGGCCTTCTTGAGATACATTCACAAGAATGAGACAGGTGCTGTGACCTTTACCTTACACCAACAAATTCTAATCAGTTCATCCTTGACTCAAAGTGAATGTTTGTGTGCCCAATCCATGTGGATATTTGTGTCAAATTTGAAAAACATTACCATTAGATGTTCTTGAGATATTGTGTTCATGAGAATGAGACAGATGCAAGGTCACAGTGCCCTTGACCTTTGAGCCTCGACCTTCGACCACCAAATTCTAATTAGTTCATCCTTGACTCAAAGTGAATGTTTGTGCCCAATTTGAAGAAATTCCCTCAAAGTATTCTTAAGACATATGATGTTCACAAGATTTAGACAGACACAAGGTCACAGTGACCTTGGCCTCTAATAATCAAAATTTAATCAGATCATTGTTGAGTCCAGGTAGACATTTGTGTCAAATTTGAAAAACATTGTCATTAGGTGTTATTGAGATATTGTGTTCATGAGAATGAGGCAGATGCAAGGTCACAGTGCCCTTGACCTTTGAGCTTCGACCTTCGACCACCAAATTCTAATTAGTTCATCCTTGACTCAAAGTGAATGTTTGTGCCAAATTTGAAGAAATTCCCTCACCGTGTTGTTGAGATATCACATTCAAAAGATTTAGACAGACACAAGGTCACAGTGATCTTGGCCTCTAATCATCAAAATTCAATCAGTTCATTGTTGAGTCCAAGTGGATGTTTGTGCCAAATTTGAAAAACATTCCCTTTAGGGTTTCCTATGATATCAATTCATGAGAATGAGCCAGATAAGGTCACAGTGACCTTGACCTTTGAGCTACGACCACCAAAATCTCATCAGTTCATCCGTATCTTAAAGTGGACGTTTGTGCCAAATTTTGAAAACCGTTCCCTCAAGGCGCTCTTGAGATGTAGGTCAATACAATAAAAACCAAAGCCAGCTGTTATATTTCAAACCATCAGAAACATCAAATTAAAAAAAACTTCAGCTTCCTATAGTGTAATAAACCTGCGTTTATCACCGTTGCCATGGAAACCCTCCCAGCCCTTGGTACCTGCGGGCGGCCTGGCGGGGATGCTCATCAGCAGCGTGGGGCTCCATTTGCTCCACAGGCCGTAGTTGTGCGAGCGGCAGCGAACTCGGACCACAAAGTCGCCGACGGGGAGGCCGAGCAGCTCGACGTGAGGCTCCCGCAGAGGGTGCTTCACCTGCGTCACACCACATGTTTATTATATACAGAACATCAGACTGTTCTCATCAGTCGAACCAGAAGTGGATCGTGTTGCTCTGTATGTGTACGTGAACATTTTTTTCTGTGTACCTTCCAGTTGTCGGGCTCAGTGACACGTCTGTACTGCAGCTCGTACACCAGCGTGATCCAGCCATACTGCAGGTCGGAGGGCACCGGGTACGTCCAGGACAGCAGCGCATTGTGACCCATCTCATCCCCACCAGCATCCGTCAGCACGTAGGTCAGATTCACCGGAGCTTCGGTCTGAACTGTGGACAACAGGAACACACACACACAAACATGTTGTGACGTGTTAAGAAAGGAGAAAGAAACATGTTTTTAGATTATAAATGCTTCTTCTGGTCGTCACGATTCTGCAAACCACAGATATGTTACATCTGCATGTTATTACGTACCAACGTTGTGGAGGTGCTGATGCATGCTTTTATCTCCTGTAGGGTAGATTATTGTAATGTCCTGCTCTCTGGTCTTCCCAAAAAGAGTATCTCAAATCTACAGTTATTACAGAATTCAGCCACACGAGTGCTGACGAGGACCAGAGGGCGGGCGCACATTACAGCAGTTTTAAAATGGCTGCATTGGCTCCCCGTGTGTTTCAGGATGGATTTTAAGGTTCTTTTATTAGTTTTTAAATGTCTTAACGGTCTTGGGCCATCTTATTTATCTGACCTGCTTTTATCATATCAACCCTCGTGGACCCTGAGGTCCTCCGGCACCGGCCTTTTAACCATACCACAAGTTAGGACTAAAACACACGGGGAGGCGGCATTTAATTATTATGGCCCCCGATTGTGGAACAGCCTGCCGGAGAACCTCAGGGCTGCAGAGACTGTTGATGTTTTTAAAAAGAGGCTCAAGACTCATCTTTTTAATCAGGCTTTTAACTGATCTCTTTATTTATCTACTTTAAATTCGTCTTATAACCGATTTATCCATCTATTATCAATTTTGTTATTTATTTTTTATATTCTTACCCTTCCTCTTTTTACGTTCTTATCTCATTTAACCTTTATCTTTTGTTATTTTAGTTATAGGTTTTAGTTTTGATGCATTTTATGTCACTGTTTTACATCATTCTTACCTAGCTACTAACTCAATTTTATGAGCTAAATAGCTTTTTGTTGTGTGGGAGGGTTGGGTTTTCTCTTTTCTTTTTCTTTTCTCTTTGGATCTTTGTTGTTTTTAACCTCTGTGAGGCACTTTGTGTTACTGTTGTATAAAAAGTGCCATATAAATAAAGTTGATTTGATTTCATTAATGTGCGATTAGATTAAGGCAACAAAAACCACAGATGTCTTGATAAAAAAACACCAATGTTTGAGGGCTAGAAGGCTGCTGAAAAAACAGCCATGTGTTGCTGAAAAACAGCCACGTTTAAGGGCTGAAAAGCTGCAGGAAAAACAGTGACACTCACTAAAAAACACAGCCACATTTTGAGGTTAAAAAGTCGCTGGAAGACTAATGATGGATCACTAAAAAAACAGTCATGTATTGGGGCAAAAGCAGCTGGAAACACAGCCATGGTTGCTAAAAACACCCATGATTAGGGCTAAAAAAGCGGTAGGAAAAACAGTCATAGGTTCCTAAAAAACAGCCATGTTTGGGAGCTGGAAAGCTGCAGGGAAAACAGCAACACCCATGTTAGGTTTCCAAAAAGAAACAGTGGCTAGTCACTGAAAAACAGCCAAGTTTGGGTTCAGAAAAGCTGCAGGAAAAAATGGGATGAGTCACTATAAAACAGCCACGTTCATCGGTGGAAAAGCTGCAGGAAAAATGAATCCTAAAAACCACATGTTTGAGGGCTACAATTCCGCTGGAAAAACTGCCGTGGCTGCTAAAAAACACTGTTTGGTGCCTAAAAATCTGCAGGATAAACAGTGATTGGTCGCTAAGACACACCCTCACTTTGTTGGTCTCATAGTGGGCTGCAGCTTGGTCGCAGTTGCCTCGGTGACACACCTTCCACCATCCCCTCCACCTCCTGATGACAAAGTCAGCTCACACACTACACCATTTTCTTCACTGGCCCACGATGCACTGTGACTAATCCCCTGGTCATATATATGTATATGTATAATTAAAAATAGATGTAGTGAAGCAAGGCCTCCATGTATGGAGCATGTTGCTGTAAATCTTTCAGAGCTGGATGTTATAATGAGATGATATCCTCTATTATTCATGCAGCAAGGAAACATCAGTTATTTCACATTTATGACCTCATTGAGTTCATTTATAATTCATATTGTGCACATTTTTATTCATAGATATCCATTTTTTTTAAAGACTTCAGAACAACTGATGCATGCTCACGCTAAAGTGAATCCATCACGTTCTTGCTTAAAAAAAAAAAAAACAGCCACGATTGAGACTAAAAAGCTGCAGGAAAAACAGCCATGTCTTGCTAAAAAAGCCACGTTGAGGGGCTAAAAAGCCACAGGAAAAACAGACAGTCTCTTAAAAACTAGCCACGTATTGGAGCTGAAAAGCTGCAGGAAAAAAGCAACAGTTCCTTGATAAACATCAATGTTTGGGGGCTAAAAAACCCCGCTGGAAATTTAGTTTGGTGGCTCAAAAGCTGCATGAAAAACAGCCACGTTTTGAGGCTAGAAAGCTGCTGGAAAAACAGCCATAGTCACAAAGAAAACACTTACATTTAGGGGCTAAAAAGCTGCAGGAAAATAAGTAATGGTTCCCTGATAAACCATCAATGTTTGGGGCTAAAAAGCCACTGTAAATCACCTACGTTTGAGGCTAAAAATCTGCTGGAAAACAGTGATGAACTACTTAAAAACAGCCACGTGTTGGGGCTGAAAAGCAGCTAGAAAAACAGCAACAGTAGCTTAAAAAACACCCATGTTCAGGGGCTAAAAAGCTGCAGAAACAACAGAGACAGTCACTAAAAAAAACAGTGAGACAGTTTTTGAGGCTAAAAAGCTGCTGGAAAAACAGCCACGATCAAAGAAACAGCCACGTTTGGGGGCTGAAAAGCTGCTGGAATAACAGCGACAGATCACTAAATCATGGCCACTTATTGGGGCTGATCTTCCAACATGTTATAAACTGTAGTGTTAATTGGTGACATGATTATTTGCCGTTATTTTCCATCAACGTGAGGAATGACCTTTCAGTAACACAGCAGTTACAGCGACAGAGTCGAGGCTGTGTGCTGTGTTTCTGCAGGCCTGGGCTGAATTCCCTGCAGGGCCGTGATAAGAGAGCCGTCCCTGACCTCCTCCGAAACAAAAGATCACACGGATGCACACACACATGTAAGCTCTGATGAATCACACACATCCCATGTGCTTCTTCTTCTTCTTCACATATATGACACACAGCAGACCTCCATCTCTGCTGCACCTCACACCAGCTGAGGTGACAGGGCCTGGGTCTGCAGCGAAGACGAGTCTGGGTAATAACCCGCTCGATAAATGAGATGAAGTGCTGGCAGAGGATTCATGCTGTTCTCACACAGAGGGAAGAGCTGCGTTTAAGTGTTTTTCATTTCAGGCTTTCGTTAAATGGGTTTTTAGAAACCATCACTCACTGAAGGAACGACCCTGTAAGTACTGAATTTCAGTATGAAAGAGTGGGAAAAACGCTGCTAAAAATAAACATATCCCTGCTGTGTGTGATGTAATGTTTATACAGTTTTATTACTGTTATATAAATGTGTTCATATAAATCAGCAGCAGCTGTCTAAGTGCTTTAACGAGAGAAGAACATAAACTATAAAGCTGCAGTTTTACTGTTGTTTCACTGACTCAAAACACTGTTGTATCCTCTGAAGCAGCGCATATGAATATCAAAGAAAATATGAAAAATAGGATTTAACCCCTTGCAATACAAACGATCCACCAGTGCCTGTACTGGTGATTTTGATTAGTGTGATGTCATTTCTCGGAGTATCTTTAAATGCTTCATATCCCTAAAGTCTGTACAACCAGAGCTAAAAGATTATGTAAGTCAGTAACATATTAATTGATAAAAATATAAAAATAAAATCTGCTTGAAAAACAGACACATTTGGGTGCCGAAAAGCTGCAGAAAAAACAGCCACAGTCGCAAAAAACCAGTCATGTTTTGAGGCTAAAAAAATGCATGAAAAACAGTGATGGATCGCTAAAAAACAGCCACATACTGGGGCTGAAAATCTGCTTGAAAAACAGCCATGTTTGGGGGCTGAAAAGCTGCACAAAAAACAACAACAATTCCTCAACAAACCACCAATGTTTGGGGGCTAAAAAGCAGCTGCAAATCACCTACGTTTGGTGCCTCAAAAGCTGAAAAACAGCCATGTTTGGGGGCTAAAGAGACGCTGGAAAAACAGCCACAGTCGCAAAAAACCACCTATGTTTTGAGGCTAAAAAAATGCTGGAAAAACAGTGACAGATCACTAAAAAACAGCCACATACTGGGGCTGAAAAGCAGCTGGAAAAACAGCCATGTGTCCCTAGAAACACACCCATGTTCAGGGGCTGAAAAGCTGCAGGAAAAACAGCCACAGTCGCAAAAAACCCACCCATGTTTTCAGGCTAAAAAAATGCTGGAAAAACAGTGACGGATCATTAAAAAACAGCAACATACTGGGGCTGAAAAGCAGCTGGAAGAATAGCCATGGCTTGCTAAAAACACCCACATTTAGGGGCTGAAAACCCGCTGGCAAAACAGCCATGGGTCACTAAAGCTGCAGGAAAAATGATGATGGGTCCCTAAAAACCACATTTGAGAGCTACAAATCTGCTGGAGAAAGTGCAATGAATGCTAAAAGTACACCCACCTTTGGTATCTAAAAAGCTGCTGGAAAAACAAAATGCTTTTGCACTAAACATAAGGTAAGGTAACACAAGGTAATGACATGAATGTGAAAAGACAGGCTTAGCTGTTGCAGCAAAAGAATGAATGATTCTTATTTTAGATCTATATATATATATATATGTATATATGGGTCAATATATATAATTGGGGTTATGCAAATACTTTCTGCTACTTTCTGCTGCAGACAGAACAAATTCTACTTCTACAGTCCATCTGCTCTTTTCACACAGAGTCTCCTCTGAAAGACGAGCAGGGTTTAAGTTCTTCTCATTTCATGCATTCGTCCTTGAGATGGGCTTTTAAAAACTGTCCCTCACTGAAGGAATGACCCTGTACATGCTGAATTCAAGGATGATAAAATGTCAAAAACTCTGCTTAAAATAAAAAAGGATTTGTTCATCAGAGGCCAAAATGTACAGACATGATGGCAGCTGGGAGGAATGTGTTTAAATGAGGGGGTGTGAGAGTGAAATAGCAACTAACACATTAATCTCACTTCAAGTTCAGCTGGTAATAAACCTAAAGTGACTTAGTGCTTAGTGTGATGTCATCTCTCGGAGTATCTTTAAGCTTCATATCCCTAAAATCTGTACAACCTGAGCTAAAAGGTTATGTAAGTCGATGAACCGTATTAATTAATAAAAACATTCAAATAAAATCTGCTGGAAAAACAGCCATGTGGGGGCTGAGAAGCTGCAGGAGAGACAGCAACAGTTCCTTAATTAACCACAAATGTTTGGGGACTAAAAAGCAGCTGGAAAAAACAGTGATCTTGTCTTTGTATCTATCTGCGCCTGTACACTACTGACTCATATAAAGCTACAGCCCAGCCTGTGGAGCACTCCGCGGCACATCCCACCGGTGCTTACCTATCTCGGCCACATCCAGGCAGTGTTCCTCTGAGGTGTAATTCCTGCGGGCGGTGACGGCGGTCACGTTCAAACAGTACATCTTCCATATGGATGTGTGGCTGCTGTCAAAGTGGCAGCTGTTGGGGCCGGAGGTCACGTAGTCCGGACACTCATGTTTGGGCCCCTTACTGTGAACGTCAGAGGAAAGTTTTTAATTTACAGATTTTTAATTTCAGATCCAAATATTAAAATTTAAAAATTAAAAAAAGAAAAAAAAAAAGATTGGTTGAATTCAGATCTAATAATTCAAGTTGAAAAAATTTCAAATGGAACATAAGTCAAATTTGAGCAAATCAATTTTTTTCTTCGAATTTTTATATATATATATATATATATTTTGAAATTCAGTTTTTTAAGCTGCAAATCAAGAAATTTTATATAATTCAGCTACATGGATTTCAAAGTAAAATATTTCAGTGTTATAAATAAGAGGTGTTAAATTTTCAATATTCATGTCCGTTATAAGCTGCCAAAGACTGCCTTTATCATCCTAGGTAGTTCGGTCGTTGAATTTTTAGATCTAAATTTGATTAACTGAATTTGAATCAAATCTATTTTTTTTTTTATTTTATTTTAAAATTTTTGTTTTTTATTATGAAACTTGAATTTTTGGATCTGAATTTGTGAACATTGAAAAAAAAAAATAAATTCTATTTTTAGATCCAAATTTATTTATTTATTTATAATTTATTTATTTATTATTTTCTTTTCTTTTTTAATATGTTTTCTTTTATTATGAAACTGGAATTTTTGAATCTGAATTTGTTAACACTGAAAAAATGTATTTAAATTCAGCTTTTAAAATTGCAAATCAAGCAATTTCATATTTTTATTTCAAAGAAGTGAATTCAGAACAAATAATTTTAGTTCCATGGTTTTCAGAGTAAAATAATTCAATTGTATGAATTCATTGGCTGTTAAACTAAAAATATTTATGTCTCTCATTTGCTTCCATAGATTTCCTATCCTGTCCCGGGTAACTTGGATGTTGTATTTGAATTTTTTCACCATGAATTTTTAGATCTTTATGATCTAAACACTGTAGCAAACACTTATAAATCTGATCAAGTGAACAGTCACTTTTCAAAATGTTGAGTTGTTTTTTCTTCCCACATAATCCCAGATTTACATCTGCAGCTGCGGGAGAACGAGACGACAATCGATGCCTAGTCGGGTCAATCCAATTTGTCCTGATTACTGCGAGTGGTTTCTCTGCCGTGTGTGCCATGTGGGCAGGCTTGCATCGGGCAGAAGCCACGTGAGGCGGCGATCAGGAGGTCAGGGCTGCTCCGGAATATCGACGTGTTAAAAGCTTCACGGTGACGTGGAGCACAACGAATCAAACTGGATTTAAGTGACCCAGAAAGTTTAGTCTGCTTTTGATTCATGAGGCTTTTCTTTTTTCCTTGTTTGAGCTCCTTAGGGTGAATGGAGGGACTTCTTAAAGCTGCAGAAAACAATTTTATTTTGCTCGAATAATTTTGTGTCAGCAGTCTGTGTTCTCACTTACTGAAACTTAAGGATCTTTAAGGAGACTTTATAATAAGAGAACGCTTCAGCAAGTGTGTAGCTGCAACAATAAATCAATGAATCGATCAAAAGAATATTTAACGACATCTATTTTGAGACATTTTTCAAACAAAAACATTTTGATGGTCCAGGTTCTCAAATGTGAAGATTTGTGACCTTTCTTAGTCTTTAATCCTCGTAAACACACGCTTTCTTCAGGTGAATAATATTCACCTTGACATTGCTGAGTCCAACTGGAACATTTGTGCCAAATTAGAAGACATTTTCTGAAGGTGTTCTTGTGATGTCGCATTCACAAGAATGAGAGAAACAAGGTCACAGTGACCTTGACCTTTAATCTTTGACCACCAAAATTGGATCAGTTTATTGTTAAGTCCAAGTGGACATTTGTGCTGAATTTAAAAGGAAATTTTCTCACAGCGTTTCTGAGATATCACATTCACTAAAAATGAGAGAGACAATGACATAGTGACCTTGACCTTTCACCTATGATCATCAAAATCTAATCAGTTTATCATCGTGTCCAAGTGGACGTTTGTGCCAAATTTGAAGAAACTCCTTAAAGGCATTCTTGAGAAATCGTGCTCATGAGAATGAGATCGATGCAAGGTCACAGTGACCTTTGACCACCAAAATTAAATCAGTTTATTGTTAATTGTTTGTGCCATTTTTGAAAAAAAAAAAAAAAAATCCTCAAGGCATTCTTGAAGTATTGCGCTCACAAGAATGAGACGGACAAGGTCACAGTGACATTAACCTTTGAACACCAAAATCTAATCACTTTAACACTGAGTCCAAGTGGACGTTTGTGCCAAATTTGAAAAGAAAATTTCTCAAGGCGTTCTTGAGATATTGCACTCACGAGCATGAGATGGCTCTAACGTCACAGTGACCTTTACCTTCGAGCACCAAAATCTAATCACTTTAACATTGAGTCCAACTGGATGTTTGTGCCAAATTTGAAAAGAAATTTTCAAGGTATTATTAAGGTATCGCATTTAGAAGGATGCGATGGATCCAAAGTCACAGTGACCTTTGACACCACCTGAAGCAACTACAGCATAAAGTATACACCTGAAATAAATAATCAATAAAGCAAATACTCAGGTAACGTACAGGTACCTCAGAGCTACACTCAGTGTGAGTGTGTGTGTGTGTGTGTGTACGTACTCTTTGGAGTAGGTGAGGACGTATCTGACCGGCTCTCCGTCCGTCAGGTTGTCGAGCGGATGCCACCAGCAGCTGAAGTCCTCCATGTTGGGTGAGCGGCAGAAATAGATGTGAGGCCTCTTCATCACGGCAACCTCCTCTGCAGAAAATCAAAAAGTCAGAGTGAGCCCGTTGCCACGGACTGCCGTTTGTTATTTCAATCCCTTTTTTATTCATCGTTCAGATTTCCTGAGCTGCCGACACACACTATACTTGAAATCACAAAGACGTTGTAAAAAGTTTAAGCTTTAAAAAACATAAAATAAACAACAGAAACAGTTTGTTGTCTTTCTACTTTGTGCCGAGCACAAACACAACAGGTGTGATTTAAGTAGGATGAAGTATAAGGTGCAGTAAACCCAAAATGTGACGTCCACATATGAGGACACAGGGTCTCAGGAGGATATGAGGAAGTCTCCAAACAAGCCGCCATGTTGGTTTCGGTTATAAGTCTAGAAGCCAATCTGGTCTCACTCTGAAATCGCAGAATACCGGCGCTTGGTCAAAATAAAGCATCCTGTCACGTCAGCATGATATGCGTTGTTAGGTTAAGGCAATGTTGTTAGGTTTAGCTAACATACGCACGTTATTAGGTTTAAGAAACATTCGAATGTTGTTAGGTTTAAGAAACATTCGCACGTCGTTAGGTTTAGCTAACATACACACGTCATTAGGTTTAAGAAACATTCGCACGTCGTTAGGTTTAGCTAACATTCGCATGTCGTTAGGTTTAAGAAACATTCGCACGTCGTTAGGTTTAAGAAACATTCGCACGTCATTAGGTTTAAGAAACATTCGCACGTCGTTAGGTTTAAGAAATATTCGCATGTTGTTAGGTTTAAGAAACATTCGCATGTCGTTAGGTTTTGCTAACATACGCACGTCGTTAGGTTTAAGAAACATTCGCATGTCATTAGGTTTAAGAAACATTCGCATGTTGTTAGGTTTTGCTAACATACGCACGTCGTTAGGTTTAAGAAACATTCACACGTCATTAGGTTTAAGAAACATTTGCACGTCGTTAGGTTTAAGAAACATTCACACGTCATTAGGTTTAAGAAACATTCGCACGTCATTAGGTTTAAGAAACATTCGCACATCGTTAGGTTTAAGAAACATACGCACGTCGTTAGGTTTAAGAAACATTCGCACATCGTTAGGTTTAAGAAACATACGCACGTCGTTAGGTTTAAGAAACATTCGCACGTCGTTAGGTTTAAGAAACATTCGCATGTCATTAGGTTTAAGAAACATTCGCATGTTGTTAGGTTTAAGAAACATACGCACGTCATTGGGTTTAAGAAACATTCACATGTTGTTAGGTTTAAGAAACATTCGCACGTCATTAGGTTTAAGAAACATTCACATGTTGTTAGGTTTAAGAAACATATGCACGTCATTAGGTTTAAGAAACATACACACGTCGTTAGGTTTAAGAAACATACGCACATCATTAGGTTTAAGAAACATACGCACATCATTAGGTTTAAGAAACATACGCACGTCATTAGGTTTAAGAAACATATGCACATCATTAGGTTTAAGAAACATACGCACGTCGTTAGGTTTAAGAAACATTCGCATGTTGTTAGGTTTAAGAAACATTCACACGTCGTTAGGTTTAAGAAACATTCGCATGTTGTTAGGTTTTGCTAACATACGCATGTCATTAGGTTTAAGAAACATTCGCACGTCGTTAGGTTTAAGAAACATTCACACGTCATTAGGTTTAAGAAACATTCGCACGTCGTTAGGTTTAAGAAACATTCGCACGTCGTTAGGTTTAAGAAACATTCGCATGTTGTTAGGTTTTGCTAACATACGCACGTCTTTAGGTTTAAGAAACATTCGCATGTCGTTAGGTTTTGCTAACATACGCACGTCTTTAGGTTTAAGAAACATTCGCATGTTGTTAGGTTTTGCTAACATACGCACGTCTTTAGGTTTAAGAAACATTCGCACGTCGTTAGGTTTAAGAAACATTCGCATGTTGTTAGGTTTTGCTAACATACGCACGTCATTGGGTTTAAGAAACATTCACACATCGTTAGGTTTAAGAAACATTCAGACGTCGTTAGGTTTTCGCCAACACACACATGTGGTTGGGTTTAGGACAAAGGAACAGGGTTTGGCTTACCAATCACACGGGAAATGAACACCCCGGCCTTGCAGGTGAAAGTCGGTGGTTGTTGGACCCATCCACCTACTGTCCGACCCACCCTACTCAGACTTCCGCCTCCTTCCGTCTCCCCCCTGACGCTACCAGGTACCGTTAAACAGTAATGGTGACCAGCCGTGTATCATACCGACATTTAAGGACATTTTTTTTTGTCAGTGTCTGATCCCAAAGTCACTGACCAAGCGCCGAATTTCAGCGACTTCGGAGTCAGACCAGGTTGCCTCATTGCCTCTGCTTACAGTGACATTTCTAAATAATATCTCTTGTAGGTGCCGATGGTTTTATCGTCCAATCACAGTCTGCACACACATGCACGCTGTCGTCATGTCTTCACATCTAAACAACTGTTGGTCGACCTAGGTTAATTGCATGCTGGCGAACGCAGCTGCAGCGTTTGAGGGAAAATTGAAAAACGATTGATGTGACATTGGTGACAAAGTAGATAATGGAGAGGTAACGAAACACACACACACACACACACACACACACACACACTTGGTCTCATGACAGTGATTCAGAGCAGCAGTGGGAAATTGATCAGCGTCTGAAAACAGCAGGAACTCACAACAGTTGCAGATTAACATCAACTGGAAGTGAGACTTCGATCTCTCAACATTTCAGGACTCAACCTTTCAAAGGACGATCATATTCAAGCACAATTAAAGGGACAGTACACCCTAAAATCAAACATACATAGTCTTCCTCTTACCTGTAGAGCTGTTTATCAGTCTAGATAGTTTTGGTGTGAGTTGCCGAGCGTTGGATCGGCAGTGAAGATGTCTGCCTTCTCTCAAATATAACGGAACTAGACGATAGTGACCAATATTGGACGATCAAAGGTCGATTTAGTAATAATAGTTTGGAACATGCAAAAGGTGATATCTGATCACTCGGTAATTTAGGTAATAAATTCCTGTGGCGATCCATCTTTCAAGCCAGTAAATTGGTCAATGTCTGCTGTCAACCATCTCATGTAGTCATGAGGTTTGTTCAGTCGTGGATCTGTAGACGTTAAAACTACATTTGTGTTTGGACACTTCACTGTTTGGACTCCTCATCAATGTCGTCCATGACAACTGGGCAAACTCTCTGATGAAGGCTGTGGTACAGGTGAGCGGTCCGGAGGAAATATCGAGTGGACCTTGAGCTGAGATTGTTCTGTCAAAAACCACCGCGAAGACTTTGTGTGTCATGTAAAAGAAAATGTCCTTGAGAGTCCACTAAAGCAGCAAGCCATCATGTGCCCCCGACAGATGAAAGCAGCGGGAGGCGAGCGGTAATCCATGAGAGAATGCATGGATCTGCAGTCTGAGGGCAGCGGGGAAACAAAAGCCTGTTGTGTTTGCTGTAAGGAGCTCAGAGAGCTGCCCCGCGGGGTCTTTCTAATCAACAGCCTCCACTTCTCAGAAAGAAAGAAAGGACGCACGCTGGGCACTGATAGAACTGGACTAATTCACACCTGCTGCAATCTGACCGCCCCAGGTTTTACTCTAGAGGCCGAGTAGCATCTGTGATATCAGGTTTATTTGTAACGATGTCAGGGTTTATTGCATCGAGGCGCCAGGTGGACAGAAAGCTACATACCAAACATTTAAGATGAATATTTGTCACTGCAGGAGATCAAAGCATCTTTAACCCTTCAGGTAGTTTTCAGCACCACCAACGTTTTTATAAAAGTAAATCAACATTCAACTTTATTTATCTCAGACATTCAGTTCCATTTCATAGGAGTCAGCTTTAAACCATCAAAGGGAACATTAGGTCGTCTTTATTCTCTGCAATATTTTTAAAACGGTGTACAAGGTGTTGAAAATGACATTTCCCTTATGGAACATCAATGAAGAGATGCACGAAAACCTCAAGACATAAGATGACTATGAAGAGACGCAAAACAACCACAAATTGACAAAATGACCTCAAAGAGATGCAAATTGACGAAATGCAAAAGGACTGCAAGAAACAAAAGATAACGAGATACAAAATGACCACAAAGAGACATAAAACAACCACAAACTGAGAGACGCAAAGTGACCATAAAGAGATGCAATGGACTACTAACTGACCCACAATGACCCAAAGGAGATGCAAAATGACCACGAAGGGACATGATGGATTACAAACAGACCCAAGATGACCACAAACTGACAAAAAACAACCACAAACTGATGCAAAATGACCACAGAGACTCAAAACGACCACAAAGAGACACAAAATGACGACAAAGAGACACAACACAACCACAAAGGGACGCAAAATGACGACAAAGAGATGCAAAATTACCACAAAGACACTCAAAACAACCACAGAGACGCAAAATGACCCTAAAGAGACACAAAATGACGACAAAGAGACACAAAATGACCAAAAACTGATGCAAAATGACCACAGAGACTCAAAACGACCACAGAGACTCAAAATGACCACAAAGAGACACAAAATTACCCTAAAGAGACACAAAATGACCCTAAAGAGACTCAAAATGACCACGAGACGCAAAATGACCACAAAGTGACACAAAATTACCCTAAAGAGACACAAAATGACCCTAAAGAGACTCAAAATGACCACGAGACGCAAAATGACCACAAAGTGACACAAAATTACCCTAAAGAGACACAAAATGACCCTAAAGAGACTCAAAATGACCACGAGATGCAAAATGACCACAAACTGACAAAAAACAACCACAAACTGATGCAAAATGACCACAGAGACTCAAAACGACCACAAAGAGACACAAAATGACGACAAAGAGACACAACACAACCACAAAGGGACGCAAAATGACGACAAAGAGATGCAAAATTACCACAAAGACACTCAAAACAACCACAGAGACGCAAAATGACCCTAAAGAGACACAAAATGACGACAAAGAGACACAAAATGACCAAAAACTGATGCAAAATGACCACAGAGACTCAAAACGACCACAGAGACTCAAAATGACCACAAAGAGACAC
This sequence comes from Epinephelus lanceolatus, assembly GCF_041903045.1. Taxonomy (NCBI): domain Eukaryota; kingdom Metazoa; phylum Chordata; class Actinopteri; order Perciformes; family Serranidae; genus Epinephelus; species Epinephelus lanceolatus. The sequence continues at coordinate 2,870,943 of NC_135757.1, read as the reverse complement.
AAAATTACCCTAAAGAGACACAAAATGACCCTAAAGAGACTCAAAATGACCACGAGACGCAAAATGACCACAAAGTGACACAAAATTACCCTAAAGAGACACAAAATGACCCTAAAGAGACTCAAAATGACCACGAGACGCAAAATGACCACAAAGTGACACAAAATTACCCTAAAGAGACACAAAATGACCCTAAAGAGACTCAAACTGACCACGAGATGCAAAATGACCACAAAGTGACACAGAATTACCCTAAAGAGACGCAAAATGACCACAGAGACTCAAAACAACCACAAAGAGACACAAAATGACCACAAAGAGACGCAAAATGACCCTAAAGAGATGCAAAACGACCACAGAGACTCAAAACAACCACAAAGAGACACAAAATGACCACAGAGACTCAGAACGACCACAAAGAGACGCAAAATAACCCTAAGAGATGCAAAATGACCCCAAAGAGACACAAAATGACCAAAAACTGATGCAAAATGACCACAGAGACTCAAAATGACCACAGGGACTCAAAATGACCCTAAAGAGACTCAAAACGACCAGAGACTCAAAACGACCACAAAGAGACTCAAAACGACCATAGCGACTCAAAATGACCGCAACGAGACGCAAAATGACCCTAAAGAGACACAAAACAACCACAAAGAGACACAAAATTACCCTAAAGAGACACAAAATGACCCTAAAGAGACGCAAAATGACCACAGAGACACAAAACAACCACAAAGAGACACAAAATGACCCCAAAGAGATGCAAAATGACCACAGAGACTCAGAACGACCACAAAGAGATGCAAAATGACCACAAAGAGACGCAAAATTACCCCAAATAGACACAAAATGACCAAAAACTGATGCAAAATGACCACAGAGACTCAAAATGACCACAGGGACTCAAAATGACCCTAAAGAGACTCAAAACGACCAGAGACTCAAAACGACCACAAAGAGACTCAAAACGACCATAGCGACTCAAAATGACCACAACGAGACGCAAAATGACCCTAAAGAGACACAAAACAACCACAAAGAGACACAAAATTACCCTAAAGAGACACAAAATGACCCTAAAGAGACGCAAAATGACCACAGAGACACAAAACAACCACAAAGAGACACAAAATGACCCCAAAGAGATGCAAAATGACCACAGAGACTCAGAACGACCACAAAGAGATGCAAAATGACCACAAAGAGACGCAAAATTACCCCAAATAGACACAAAATGACCAAAAACTGATGCAAAATGACCACAGAGACTCAAAATGACCACAGGGACTCAAAATGACCCTAAAGAGACTCAAAACGACCAGAGACTCAAAACGACCACAAAGAGACTCAAAACGACCATAGCGACTCAAAATGACCACAACGAGACGCAAAATGACCCTAAAGAGACACAAAACAACCACAAAGAGACACAAAATTACCCTAAAGAGACACAAAATGACCCTAAAGAGACTCAAAACAACCACAAAGAGACACAAAATAACCCTAAAGAGACACAAAATGACCACAGAGACTCAAAACAACCACAAAGAGACAGAAAATGACCCCAAAGAGACGCAAAATGACCACAGAGACTCAAAACAACCACAAAGAGACAGAAAATGACTCCAAAGAGACGCAAAATAACCCTAAGAGACGCAAAATGACCACAAAGAGACACAAAATGACCCTAAAGAGACTCAAAATGACCATAGAGACTAAAAACAACCACAAAGAGACACAAAATGACCCCAAAGAGACGCAAAATGACCACAGAGACTCAGAACGACCACAAAGAGACACAAAATGACCCCTAAGAGATGCAAAATGACCACAAAGAGACACAAAATTACCCTAAAGAGACACAAAATGACCCCACAGAGACTCAGAACGACCACAAAGAGACACAAAATGACCCTAAAGAGATGCAAAATGATCCTAAAGAGACACAAAACAACCACAGAGACACAAAATTACCCTAAAAAGACACAAAATGACCCCAAAGAGACACAAAATAACCCTAAAGAGAGGCAAAATGACCACAGAGACTCAAAACAACCACAAAGAGACAGAAAATGACCCCAAAGAGACGCAAAATGACCCCTAAGAGATGCAAAATGACCCCTAAGAGACGCAAAATGACCCTAAAGAGACGCAAAACGACCACAAAGAGAGGCAAAATAACCCTAAGAGACGCAAAATGACCACAAAGAGACACAAAATGACCACAAACTACCGGCCAGTTAAGAGGCGTGAGAAGTTAGCAGTCAGTGACGGAATAAAACGGTCAATAAAACAGTTTTCCATGTGAATCAGCGCAACCATGAGAGGTCCTTGAGCAAACAGTCACACATGTGAGCACCAAACATTAGGCTGATCGTTCCAGTAGTTTGTGAGATTAGCTGAGGACAGACACACACACACAAATGATCCCCTCTGGACTTACAGCTGGAGGAGATAAATATGAAGTCATGCTATGTGTATCAGAAGACTGAAGACGAGTGTTGAGGACATGTGAATCTATAAAAATAATGTGCCAGGCAGCAATCACTGAGGGTCCAGTCACAGCGTCTGACAGGAGGCTGATCACACCAACAGAAGCAGGCAGAGCTCATTCCTCGTGACATCTGGCTGAACAGTTTTCTTTGTGAAAAGCATGAAGAACTTTTCATGTGGAACAAATCTCAGGAAGGTTGAGACTAAATATTAAGCGTGACAGATCGATGCAGTGTGTGCTGAAATCTTTATTTCCCTCCAGATATTTACAGCAGCAGCAACAGACTCAACAACACTTCAAACGGTCCAAATGAGCATTTGGGTTATTTCACTTTTTTTTTTTTTTGCATTTATTGCCATCATCTTTTCACATCTTTTTTATTTAATTTTAGGTCTCCATGTTTCTCTCTATCTTAAACATTTGTGCACCAATGCACACTTAAAGGTCCAGTGTGTCGGATTTAGGGAGAAATATTGGCAGAGATGGAATAAAATATAATAAGTGTGTTTTCTTTAGTGTATAATCACCTGAAAATAAGAATAATTCTGTTTTCGTTACCTTAGAATGAGACGTTTATATCTACATAAGGAGCAGGTCCTCGTCTACAGAGATCGTCATGTTGTACCAACTACAGTAGCCCAGAACAGACAAACCAAACACTGGCTCTAGGTAGGGACATTTACGTTTTTGCGTGGGCCATTAGAGTTTGCAGCCCCTCTGCAACGAGCCCAAAAGCTTCAGAAAAACACCAATTTTTAAATTAAAAAAAGCTTCATTTAATGTTTTTACTGGTTTAAATCAGCTGGTCTGTTTGTTTCAGAGAGGAGGAGACCTCTGTGGATAATTCAGCTCCTAATAAAAACCTCCTGGTCAATGAACACTGCAGGAAATCTAACCAGGAGGAGTTTCACCTCTAGATGTCACTGAAGCCTACACACTACTCCTTCAACGTTATCAAATTAGACAAGATACTGATGGAAAATGACCACCAAGAGACACAAAATGACTACAATGAAATGCAAAAGGACTACTAAGACACAAAAGACAACGAGACACAAAATGACTCCAAACTGACGCAAAATGACCAGAAAGAGACATAAAACGACAGAGAGATGCAATATGACCACAAACTGACACAAAAGGACCACACAGAGACACAACAACCAAAAACTGACAGAAAACAACCACAAACTGATGCGAAACAACCACGAAAAGACGCAAAATGACCTCAAAGAGACTCAAGATAACCTCAAAGAGAGGCATAACAACCACAAACTGACGCAAAACAACCACAAAGAGACAAAACAACCTTGAACTGATACAAAACAACCACAAAGAGACACAAAACAACCTCGAACTGATGCAAAACAACCACAAAGAGACACACAACAACCACAAACTGACACAAAACAGCCACAAACTGATATAAAACAACCACAAAGAGACACAAAACAACCTCGAACTGACGCAAAACAACCACAAACTGACACACAACAACCACAAACTGACACACAACAACCACAAACTGACACACAACAACCACAAACTGACACAAAACAACCACGAACTGACACAAAACAACCACAAACAGACACACAACCTCGAACTGATACAAAACAACCACAAAGAGACACAAAACAACCTCGAACTGATACAAAACAACCACAAAGAGACAAAACAACCTTGAACTGACGCAAAACAACCACAAACAGACACACAACCACAAACTGACACAAAACAACCACAAACTGATACAAAACAACCACAAACTGATACAAAACAACCACAAAGAGACACAAAACAACCTTGAACTGATACAAAACAACCACAAAGAAACAAAACAACCTTGAACTGATGCAAAACAACCACAAAGAGACACACAACAACCACAAACTGACACAAAACAACCACAAACTGATACAAAACAACCACAAACTGACACAAAGAACCACAAACTGACACACAACAACCACAAACTGACACACAACAACCACAAACTGACACAAAACAACCACGAACTGACACAAAACAACCACAAACAGACACACAACCTCGAACTGATACAAAACAACCACAAAGAGACACAAAACAACCTCGAACTGATACAAAACAACCACAAAGAGACAAAACAACCTTGAACTGACGCAAAACAACCACAAACAGACACACAACCACAAACTGACACAAAACAACCACAAACTGATACAAAACAACCACAAACTGATACAAAACAACCACAAAGAGACACAAAACAACCTTGAACTGATACAAAACAACCACAAAGAAACAAAACAACCTTGAACTGATGCAAAACAACCACAAAGAGACACACAACAACCACAAACTGACACAAAACAACCACAAACTGATACAAAACAACCACAAACTGACACAAAGAACCACAAACTGATACAAAACAACCACGAACTGACACAAACAACCACAAACTGATGCATAACAACCACAAAGAGACACACAACAACCACAAACTGACACACAACAACCACAAACTGATACAAAACAACCACAAAGAGACACAAACAACCACAAACTGACACAAAACAACCACAAAGAGACACAAAACAACCACAAACTGATACAAAACAACCACAAAGAGACACAAAACCACAAACTGACACAAAACAACCACAAAGAGACACAATACAACCACAAACTGACACAAAACAACCACAGAGAGACATGAACGGACTAAACTAAGAGGACATCTATGACAAATGTGAAGACTCTTGTGCCATCTTGCAAACTATTGCTCCACTACAGTGTTGTTGTCAGTGATCACCATGACGAGGACAAAGCTTCTGTTTGGAAGCAGAGAGAGAATGGACGCAGACGTTGTGCACAGAAACAAGTCAGGTCTCACAAATCAACATAAACCTAAGATTCTGAAATGATCTTTTTGATTTTGTCGGCACATTCATGTCCAAATCGAGGGCATGAAATCGAGGGCATGTGTGCAGCTCAAAACTGTCTGAAAATATTGAGAAATTCACAAAAGTCATGAGTGATGCTCTGAACTCGTCGATACCTCCCCACTGAGGCATCGACGAGCTGCCAACACGTCCAGCTGAGCGGAAATAAAATGGCCGACACCGCTGCCTGCTGCCCGATCACAGACTCTTCCAAAAAGGTCACCGTATGAGCTTCTCAAAATGTGATTTAGTCAGTATTAAATAAATACACAAATAAATACATGAATAGGGCTGTGAAATAAATCTTGAGATAAACAAATGAGGCAAAAAAAGACATAAATAAATGTATATATAAATTTACAAATGAGTCAATATTGTAAAAAAAAATAGTAGGTTTTTATTTATTTATTTTTTTTAAAAAAGAGACAATTACTTATGGGGATTTTTTAATAATTCATAATTCCACATTTATTTATTTATTTCAGGGGACTTTTAATAAAAAATAGTACAACTAAGCATAATAATTTTTTTTATTTATGAGCACCTTTCAAGTCACCCAATAACACAAAAAAAGAGATAGGATAGTCGCTACATTAAAAAAGGTAATGACAAACAATAATCAAAATAACAAAAAACGACAACATTGAAATGCAAATACAGATAAAAAATATATTCATAAAAAGATTTTATTGCATTTCATAACTCCACATTTATTTATTTCAGGGAACTTTTATTTCCAATGCCATATTTAATTATTTAAGGGAACTTTAATTTTCAAATGCCATTTTTTGTTTAATTTATTTATTTTCTGATACCACATTTATTCATTCCAAGGATCTTATATTTCACAATTCCACAATTATTTATTTCAGGGACGTTTTATTTTATAACTTAATATTTATCTAGGGAGCTTTTATTTTATTTCTCTGTTAAAGGAAACTTTTGCCACATTTATTTATTTCAGGGAACTTTTAAGTCCCAATATCATATTTATTTATCTTCAGATCTTGTATTTCCCTGATTCCATATATACATTTTTTTTTTTGGAGAACTTTGATTTCATAATTCCTACACACATTCACAATTTACATCAAAGCAACAGCACAAGAATCACCCAAAGTTGTCAATTAAAAAATGTCCTTTTTGAAATAAAAATGTATTTATTTATTGAACTACACTGACTCCTTTATATATTCATATTTACATTTATTTATATATTTATTGCCTTGTTTAATTATTTCAGGAATGATATCATAGCCATATTATTTCAAAGGCACATTTATTTATATATTTATGACTTTATTTATTTATTCAGTATCGACTAAAATGATATTCCATAGATTCTGAGTTCAGCAGCAACATATGGATTTAAAGCTTCGTGAGGACATAACAAACATATGCAATGATTAACAGCTGATTTATTCAAGTAGATAATTAAAGGCAAACGTCAAAGACTGAAGGATGAAGATAATATATGAATAATAAAAGCAGCTTTGACGTGCTGGACTCACCGTGGCTGTGTTTTTCTTTATAATCGACGTCCTGGGCAACGATCCTGCTGCTGCCCACAGGAGGAAGCAGACAGAGCAGCAGCCACAGCATCCTGAAACCTTCTGTCCACCTGTCACAAAGAAAACAAACACACAAGCTCAGGCCAGAGAAAAAACTCCCACAGCAAATCCAGATCCTGCTTCACTCACTCAGTTTCCAGCAGAAACTTGTGACCCTAACACGAGTGGACATTTATACTTGAGAGGGCAGCAGTGTGATGGCCCTGCGGCTCTTTGAGTCCAAACATGAGCAGCGGCGACTCTGGAGAAGCATCACTTCCTCCAATCATGAGACGCATCACCCCCCCCCCCCGGCCCCCCCCCCCACCTCTTTCCATCTCCCAGCAAACCAGTCCTCCGCTGTGGCGCCAAAGACATCAACAAACACCCTTTAAAGAGTGTGCGCATTCCCAAAAACTAGACTCAGCACAGAGTAAAGAATAGAAAGACTAATTTAGGTTTACTGGTGGGAATTCCTCCCACGTGAGTCCCAGAGTTGTAGCAGTGAAGAGTCTAAAACCAGTAACACCACAATGGAAATATGGATCCTTGGTACGGAAGTCTAGAGCTGCCGATATTAAAATGGAATCAGATTTTCAATTTGTGTGCACGTGATTTCAAAAATTAAAATCAAAACAAGCAGATTTAGTGCTTCATTTTTGGTTTAGCAGTTTTGTGTTCACTTACATTTTCCAGACAGATAGGTCATTCGTCAAAAAAAAAAAAACTCTGTTAGGAGCTGTGCCTTGTCGAAATTAACACATATGACAGACACAGGAAGTCCGTGTCTGTGTCGGTGTGTTATCCATTTGGAAAATGTAAGTGAGTAATTTAATGATACACATTTCAACATGGAGGTCTATGGGGACAGCCTCAAGCAATCATTAGAGGAACTCCAACATTTTGGCACTTCAACATATGCTTCATTTTTTTCAGCCTTGGACGTTTACCACTTGTGATTAACATTTTATTCAGTCTGACATTGTGACCATGACCATGACAGAGAGATCATTAGGCTTTTAAGATTCTGATGAAAGCTCATTACTCTAATCAGCTTAGTCAAGTGAACCGCTCCTTCAGAAACTACTGAGCAAATGTGGCATTTGAGGCCAGACTGGCATGGAACAACAACACTCATGGACTTGAAGTTGACATATGACGTGCAAGGTACCCTGGGTGTGTTGTTGTTCCATGTCCTGGGACACCGTGTCAACTTCAGCCTGTTACATGCATTGTCTGTTTTCAAAATACACTTCTGTTTTCACAGGAAATGTACAGTTTGCATACAGTCTCTTTCAAAATAAAAGCACTACATCAGTACAACACAAATTGTTGTTTTTTTTCCTTCAACAACTAAAGCAAGTGGTTGAGTTAAAAAAAAGAACAGGGTTTGGCTTTACAATCACATCATTGAACACCAGCCTCCTGGGTCAAAGTTGGTGGTTGTTGGACCCATCTACCACCCCGACTGCCCACCCTATTCAGACTTTTTGTCCCTTTAAGTTATGCTGCTGTCAAGCCGCGTTTCCCCCTGACAGTGCCGGGCCTGGCTGCGTATCATGCTGACCTGAAAGGACGGCTTTTTCTGTCGGTGTCTAACGCTGGAAGTCACTGCCAAAGTGACGGTATTCAATGACGTCAGAATGAGACTGGGTTGTGGAAACATCATGACCCATAAAGGACCATAGAAGTGGTTTTATGGGGTTTTTCGTTTCTTTCTTTTTTTTAGTTGGCTTAAAGTTTCTCCGTCTGGTTTTATCTGGAATCAGTTCCCTCCTTAAAGGTATAGTTTGGATCTTGAAGTGGGGTTGTATGAGGCGCTTATCCATCATCAGAAGCCCTTTTTAAACAGGAGTTGTGCAAATCTGCAGGAAAGCCCAATCAGTCTTCTTTCAGCATTGGCAGTATAAAAACAAAATCGGGGAGTGCAGCAAAATGCTGCCTACCTACTTTTGTTTATACAGAATGTGCCTTTTTCGGGGCAATGGGGGGCGTGAGCAAGTAACAAAACGTGTAGCTCAACGTGTGACGTAAACAGTGACGTGGGAGGGAAGCCTTGTCTCCCCAGTTGCTCATCTTTACAGTGTCTGTCAGGTTTGTGTTTCCCTCTTGCTACTAGCTGCTCGCTAATTCCTGCTATCAGCTGTTTCCTGTTTATCCACCGCCAGTGGCTCGCACGTGCGGCGTCATCAACAGCTCCTCCCACAAGTCATCAACAGCTCCTCCCACAAGTCTTCAACAGCCTCAGTCTGTTTAAACGAAAAGGGTTCCACCAATATGTCTACCCTACGAGGTGGAAGATTGGGCAACTCGGATCAACTCGCCAATCCGGCTCTGTGTGTCTAAACGCTCGCAGCTTGCCGGCAAAACGCCCCAAACATTCGCCAACAATCTGGCAGTGTAAAAGGGGCTTATGTATACCATGCAGTAGATGTCAAACAACATGCTCACAGTTTGGAGAAGTGACAGGAGTCTGACATGGAAGCTATAAAATGTACTGCTGTGGACAGAGGAAACAGCAAAACACATTTTCGCCCCCTAAAGAATTAAAATCCATTTAAACGTAAGCCCTGTGATTCAGTGCTAGCTCTTGAGGCAAAATTGATGCAATATAAAAGGACATACAATTTTTAATAGCTCTACAGGCAGGAGAGACATACAGTATTTCCATATAAAAAACAACACTGCAACACTAGCAGGATATACTATAAACAGATGAATTTACATGCAGCGCAGGTCCGTTTTTCCTTTCAGCCTAAATGTTTCCATAGCCAAGCTTTTAAACCAGTTGAATTGTATCCATCTGTGGTTGCACACACTCATCTTTTGTGAGATATTCATGTCAGTGATTGCACACTGTCATATTTCACCAGAAATAGTTAACTGCATTAATTAATGAATTACTTGTACAGCACCTTACACTCTCCTGCCTGTAAGAGAACAGAACAATAAGAGGGAGGCGGAGCTCTCCGCTGTGTTGTTTTAACGTCTCCAGCATCTGTTTCGACCAGTAAGTTAGTCTGTGTTACTGTGTGACTTTGGTGCGTCAAAGGTTAAGTTCAGATTCAACGTCTTCCACCAGCTAAAATGACTGTTTTTCTCAGTGAAGTCTGGTTTTGAAGTGAGCGATGTAACAAGTTCAGTTCCACGTTAGAAACTGTGACCTATCAGCAAGGTAAAGATATGAAAATGCTGTAAATGTAGCCTACAATTAAATGGATAGAGATATTTTTGGTGGCTAAAAGGCGTTTTGTTGCTCACCCTGTCCACAGCAGGACATTGCTTAGCTTTCATGTCAGACTCCAGCCTGCTTCTCCAAAGTGGAGCTGTGTCGACTGTAGGTAATACACTGACTACGGATAAGTGACTCATACAACCCATGTCATCCTGTTAAAGAGGTCTTTTGAAAGGCAAAACACAAGTCTGTTGTCACAAATCCATTATAAACTAAACGTTGTACCTCATGCTTTGTAAAATGACTGGAGGAAACATAAATTATGTTTCGCAATCCTTCAATCAGAGCGTCACAATCAAGAAATTGTTTGAGGACGACCTGCCATGAAACAATTTCCCAGCGTGAACAGACATCTTTTCCACTGCAGCAACTTTTCTTAGAAGAACACAGGAACCCTTTTAAGGACACGCTGAGCTCTTTCTCTCGTATTGACCAGGAGGACGAGGATCTAAATTTACATCCTGCCTCCCAAAGAAAAATCTGTCCTCAGGGCAGGGACGGGCTTCGTGACGGCTCAATCAGGGACAGCTCACCTGCAACAAGTTTGCCAAAGCAACTATAAATAGGACTAATCTTTTTCAGCACAGTAACGATCCCAGGAATTGATCCTGAGTGTGGACCTGAAGAGCCCGGCTCTAAATTCAGGTCCTCCATTTCAAACAGATCATCAATACTTTTATTTTAGTATTTCTGCTGCTCTCACTCGAGTACGGGATTAGAGGAGGGTCTGCTGCCATCATCCAGCCGCTGAGGTCAGCCGAGGTCTGGAACACCAGCCATAAAATAAAACACCCTCCGTGTGGAGACCAGCATCAAGATTGTGGTGAGAGGGATGAGTCACATGTCGTCACGTCTGCTCTTGGAGGAGCAGCAGCAGTGACATGCGAACAGCAGCGATCCTCGAGCGCTAACACAACAATCATTGTGAATAATCCCCGCCTTGATCTTGCAGGAGGCGGGGGATTAAAAAGGAGGCCTTGTTGGGTTTTATCTGGAGGCCTCAGCTGACCCTGACACAGAATACCATGACACAAGACGACCTCCATGAAAAGTGCACAAAAAAAAAAAAAGGATGAACTGTAGCTGCTTGTTTTTAATCCCTCAGCGTCACCAACCAACACCTCTGTCCAGAAACAGCCAGGCACTCATTTTTATTTGTTTTAAAGGCAACAGCTTTGATTTTTATTGGAGAGTGGAGCTTGAATTTAACTCAAAATCATGACCCATACATGCTATTAAAGGATTGACTGGTCGCATGAGGCCAAAGAAGCTCATTTTGCTCTTTGGGTTCACAGAGCTGTGGCTGAGGTCAAAACAAACACTATTCATTTCCCCACCCTGGCAGACACTGCAGCAAAATCTCCATAAAAACAAACAGCATTTCATGGCAGGAAATCCACCAATGTCACAGTAAAAAATGACCACTTTTCCGCGTCAAAATCCCGGCAGGAAATGCAACGATGTGTCGGTGAAAAACACCTGCTTATGTGGCACTAACTGCTTTTCGCACCTCTAACCTGGCAGGAAAAGCAGTGATATCTTGGTGAAAAAAACAAGCACTTTTGGTGCCACTATCCTGGCAGGAAACTCAACAATGTCTCGGTAAAAAATAAGCATTTATCTTGGCACAATCCCTGCAGGACACGTAGCAATGTCTCCCCCCTTTCGTGCCACTAACCTGGCAGGAAAAGCAGCAATGTCTCAGTAAAAAAAAAACACCCACTTTTGTGCCACTATCCCCGTAGGAAATGCGGTGATGTCTTGGTAAAAAACAAGCACTTTTCTGGCAAAATGTTTCCAGGAAACAGGGCAATATCTCACTAAAAATAACTGCTTTTCATGCCGCTATCCCTGTAGGAAACGCGGTGATGTCTCAGTAAAAAACAAGCACTTTTTGCAAAATCCCGGCAGGAAATGCAGCAATGTCTTGGTGAAAAACACCTGCTTTCTTGGCAGTATTCTGTCAGGAAATGCAAAGTGAACTGCTTTTCATGCCACTATCCTGGATGGAAACGCAGCAATGTTGCTGTAAAACATTAGTGCATTTCGTGCCCCTAAAAACGAGCACTTTTCGTTGCAAATCCCGGCAGGAAATGCAGCGCCACTATGCAAACAGGAAATGTGGTGATGTCTTTGTAAAAAACAACCGATTCATCCACCAACCTGGCAGGAAACACAGTAATGTTTCGGTAAAACAATGAACAGTTTTCATGCCACTATCCCAGCAGAAAAATGACGCGATGACTCCCTAAATCACAACCTTTTTGTAGTGTCTTGGTCTTCAGTGGTCTGCAGCGTGACGAACGTCTAACACCGACTCCCTCCAAGATGTGAAGGACCTGAACAGCCTCAGACAGCTTAACTAACAGCAGTATGTGTTACAGACCACACTCCTGTGAGCACGCACCACATGATCACAGCTGATAGTCACCTTGGATGCACTCTGCCGAGAAGGACCTGCAGCCAGAATAGAAAGACCAAACCAGACCTGATCTGACTCAGAATACTGTGGATTTATGATTTGTTTTCTTTCATTCCTCCTGTCCGCTGTGACCTCATCATACAGTCACGAGAGTTATTCCTCTTTACTTCACCTCCAGGTTACGGGCCCATTCACAATTTCCTGTCTCACAATACAAAAGTCCAACCGCAATGGGATGCCCTGAGCTGTTGGAGCCTCGTGCATGTGACTTCTCGGACTAAGAGAAAGCCATACATTCATTGCATAACCATTACATTACATAACCTCTTAGATGCTGCACATAAAAAGCAGGGTTTACAGTTTAATGTGCCTGTAAAGCTAATTACCTGAGGTGTAACTGAACATGCAGCTGGATAATTGTTAATGAATCGACTGGGATTGTTTTATTGGCCTGTAAATCCACAGTGAATGTGATCAAACCACTCCAGCATCTGACGGCTTTCAGAGATACGCAGGTCCTTGAGCTGCGATAATATTAGTCACAGAACACGTATTACAGAGCACACATTTTCAAAAGCTGAATAAACTCCAGCAGTGCTGTATGAAGACCTTGAGTACTGATAGAAAGTCTCAGGACAAAACCTCGTCGACGTTATCAGAAATACGTGCCTCTTACAAGACTCAAGGTAAAAGTTCTAGGACTTCCACCTTGTGGGTTTGAGAAACAACACGAGGAGTCTGCAGCCTGCAGCCACAGAGACGCAGCGCAAACCACGCCCACTGGAGAGGAATACCAACCCGGATTCACTCTACAGTCATCAAAACCTGTTGCACGGGCAGCGTCTTCCAGCATCGGAAACGTGACAGGACAACAATGAAAGATAAGGGGGCAGAGGTCCGAGTAGGACGGGTCCAACAACCACAGACTCTCACCCTGGAGGCCGGTGTTCACTTCCTGTAAGACTGTAAAGCCAAACCTGGTTCTTTTTACCGTAACCCAACTATGTGTGTTTGTTGCTGAAGGAGAAAAATACAAATTTCCAGGGCTGGTACCTGCGGTTATTCCACAGGCTAGTTAATAACATGTCGGGCAGGAAATCCAAAGTGTGGGATCATTTTGAGAAGGTGAAGGATGAACCCAAGGTGATATGTAAACTCATCTTCATTGGTCGACTACAAACATGACGTATCATCTGAAACATGGAAGTAGCTACATGCCCATTAGCCCACAGCGTCATTAACAGGCGGCTCGCTCAGTGTGTGACGTGCACTTGGAGATAAAATATAGGCCTATATTAATGAAGGTTCATTAGTACGGTTTGTATTTCTCTGTCATGAGAAAAGCTCAAGTATCAGTGTTGAATGCAGCTGTTTGAACTGTGTGCACAGAACCAACAGAACCATGCTGTCACACTGATCTCTCCAAAGGTCCATCTGATACCTGAATGCAGCGTCCCCTCACTATCTGATCCTCACAGCCAATCACAGCACTCCGCTTTACTTGTTGCCGTGACGACTGGCTTCCCCCCCCCCCCCCCCCCCCTCCACATTTACAGCAGCTGATCGATTCTCTGCGCTGTCTGACAGCAGCGAGGTCATGTTGGAGATGTTTCTGACAGGTAAATCTATGTGGATGACAGGTGTGTGTCGGCCCGCTGCAGGAGTCCACCCCAATCAATCTGTCAGAGTCAGTCAGATATCACAATGAATCACTGTGTAACCATTTTATTAACCTGCAGGTGAACGGGCAGCTGACTGGCATCACCTTTCATGGAAGAGAAATAATTAAAGTCACTGAGCAGCTCTTTTATCCTCTGCTGGATGTGCACACGTTCTCATTTCTTCACTCAACTAACGTCCACCGTACAGGAGAGCAGAGGACTTTGCAAAGATATTTAAAAGACTAAAGTCTGACACCGTCTTAAGACAACGTGAGTTTGCAAGACTACAGATTATTTCCCATCCTGCTCCTGGTGGAACATATCACATCAAAGTCCCTTTGAGAAATACAACATCCTAACATTTCCTTACGTTTCTGCAAAAACACATAACTCTAGAAACACGAGATAAAAGGCGTCACATGTCGACAGTATTCTTGTCAATTCGGATCGGATCAATTCGTGGATCGGATACAAATCAAACACCGACTCCACAGCTCCACCAGTTTCTCCTCCTTCTCCAAAGTCGTTTGGAGTAAGACCAACATATGCTAAAAAGGCAGCTATGCACTTCTGAAGAACAGAAAACCACCCACTTCTAATGTTATCAGCCCATTGAATGGCCGTTATCACTACAATTCTAATGCTTCAGATGGGGCAAACTGCACCTACCAGGAGACCAGAAGTTATATGTCCAACACTGTGAAACTAAATTGCAGTTTGGTTATGGTTAGGCGCTGAAACTACTTGCTTAAGTTTCGGAAAAGATCATTCATTCATTTTCCATTAGCGCTTATCCTGTTAGGAGTCGGGGGGGGCCTGGAGCCTATCCCAGAGGGATGCAGACCCTGAACAGGTCACCAGACTATCACAGGGCTGACACATAGAGACAGACAACCATTCACACTCACATTCACACCTACGGACAATTTAGAGTCACCAATTAACCTGCATGTCTTTGGACTGTGGGAGGAAGCTGGAGCACCTGGAGGAAACCCACGCTGACACAGGGAGAACATGCAAACTCTGCACAGAGGGGCTCCCCCACCCTGGGTTCGAACGAGGAACCGTCTTGCTGTGAGGCGACAATGTTAACCACTGCACCACCAAGCTGCCTGCAAAAGGTCATGGTTTGGATTACAGTCAGATTGTTAACTTCAGACATGAAGTAACTTATGTAAGTAAATTCGTAAAACTGACTTAGGCCCAATCCCAATACCCCCCCTTGTCCACTACCCCCTAGCCCTTGGCCACTCCCCCTTGGCCCTCGAAATGAAGCAACGAGGGGTAGGGGTAGAAATCTTTCCCTAGGAATTGGGACACCACTCACTACGTCACCGCGTCGGTTACGTTCACGCATATGTAACTATTTTAAACAGGAAGCTGTGAGCCATCTACATTTCCAACTGACATCTACAATGGAGTCTCCGGTTGAGTTCATCCTACCGATCGCGTTTGCTGTATTCATCATGCTTTGTTTGATGAACGACAGATGACAGGGGACTTCTGCTAGCTAGATAGCTAGCTAACCAGCTAACATCCGACAGTTTTGCAGAACAGGACAGATGACAGACGCTAGGGTGACCATATTTTGATTTCCAAAAAAGAGGACACTCCGGCCTACTTATATGATACTCGCAGTTTACTCAAAGATGCCTTATCATTTTAATATATTTAAAATTTATATGTATGGATAGAAAATTCAGTTTTATTACAAAATAATATCTCTCAAAGACAGAAATTCAGATAGGCCCCAATAGGGGACACATACACACACTAGAGTGTGGCGATCCGAGCCCGACGGTACCCGACGGGTTGGGCCGGGTTTGGTCAGAAATGTAGATAAATTGTATTCGGGCTCAGGTCGGATTCGGTCAGCTTTCAGTGAAAATGTAGTGTAAAAATAAATAAAATCCTACTGTCTGTCCTGTTTATTGCTTGGGCACTGTTATTTACGTGACAACACCTGAACATAACACACACACACACACACACTGGCTGTTTGTTTCTACCTCTCCCCTCTCTGGAAGTCTCGGACCTCCAGCCGCCCGCCTCCGCCTTGATTAAACGCTGAAAATAAAATAAAAGAGGGAGACAGGTTTTTCCTATTTTATCTTATTTTGTTTTATGTCTCCCTCTCCTCTCGCTGGAAGCGTCGGACCTCCCGCCTCCCGCTCCCGTCTCAAACACGGAGGTCTCCCTCTCCTCAGCTGAGCACCCACGGCCTGTTAAATAGCCTGTAACCACTGCGTGACACAAACTCAGTGCTTTGGTCATTAAATAATGTCGGGCTCGGTTCGGGTTCGGACAGAAATATGCTGCCCGTGCCGCACTCTAACACACACACACAAACACACGGAAAACCGGACATTATCATCAGTTTATAAAAACCCCCGGATGCCCCGGACGGGACGTGAAAAGTGGACATGTCCAGGCAAAAGAGGACGTTTGGTCAGCCTAACAGACGCCAGATAGTGCGAGCTAGCTAGCTAGCTAACAAGCAACCTGACAACAGTAACGTTAGCTATGTATGAACTTTTTTCCCCGTCTCTTGCTTGGTGGTAGCCATGGCGACGTCTACCCCTCGCTGGCAAGTCAGCATCTGAAATCCCTCGCTCCGAAGGGCTAGTTTCATACCCACTACCCCTACATGCAAAAAGGGATTGGGACACCACTACCCCTCACGGGAACGCGCAAATGTAGGGGAGGGCCGAGGGGTAGGGCTAAGGGGGGGTATTGGGACGGGCCCCAACTCTACTGAACGCTGAGTTTTGGTCACATAGGACACAAATAGCTGTCTCCCGGGTAAAAGTCCTGGGTTTGTTTGAGTCATCCATCCACCCCAGCCCCCTCCCTACTCAGGCTCTGTTGCCTCTTATAATACGTCACCTGACTTCGTCATTTGTCGATGATTTCACAGCAATATAAACAAGATATTAGAGACGGAATTATGATGTATCATGTATAGTAAAAAGGCTTTTGAAGCAGTTATTCATATGAAATAAAGGTTATTTTAAAGGTTGTTTCATAAATTTCTATCACTGAATTTGTGCTCATTCAAAGCCAGTGTAACGAAGGGCTGAATGACTTCAATTTCTTTGTTTGCCTGGCAGGAGAAGGAGAATACATTACAACAAAAACAAAATAAAAGGCAGTATTGACCCAAAATTTCACAATCAGTGCATCCCTAATGTCAATGTTATGTTCTGGTGATTTGTGAGCACGTTGTAAGTGATTTCCAAAAGTGAGGAGCCTTTAAACATCATAAATGTAGTTCTATACTGAATGCAACACTCACATCAGAGTGTACACCTACATAAAAAAGTACAAGTCGTTCCTGTTTGCATTGCTCTGATTGCTCTGCTCCAAAACAATCAGTCATTCCTTCTGTCTTTTGTCTGCAAAACTCTATTTAATATAATTGTTTGTCAACATTTAAAGGGCGTCAGGGTCTCCAAAATAAATGAGGTATTCACGCTGAGAGCGCAGACATTTAAAAAGCCATTTAAAATAAGAGATAAGGTTTATTTAAAAAAGTGGAGCGCTGGTTGCTTCATCACACTGTCGTCCCCAGAGGCGAGGCTCCGACCTTTAACAACAAAGACTCTAATTAAGTCCCCGCACACAAACAGCAGCGAGAGGCTTAATGGAAACGCAGCCGTCTAAAAAAAGAAAAAGGGAGGACAACTTATGGATCTCGATGACATTCATTCGAATTAATTACTGCATTCACTCCGTCACTGTCACACTGACAGCAACACAAAACATCTGAGAGCTGACGAAACACTCGGTACAAGAATAAAAAGACAGTTTGAAATGTGTTGAATAGGATCAAAAAATAACTTCGGTGAGTCATACGAGTCCGCAGAACGCACTGTCATGGTCCCAAATTTCAAAAGCTGAAAAGATAAAACAATTCTGTTGGTTTTCAGTCAACAGAAAATTGAACTCTGGGCAATTGTGATGGCCATTCTGAAAGTTGCTATTCCAGCGTTGGCAACAACTGTCTACACTGCAAAGCAACCCAGAAAAGGAAGACGGACTGATCAAAAGAGTGTCTGGCAATAAACAAAGTAAACATGTGTCAATAGCAGCAAAGAGTTTAAGACATGGAGAGAAAAAGATGCTAATATACCTCTTTTTTCATTGTCACGCTTGGCCACACCCACTTCAGCCATGACGCGCCGATTTGTGTTTGCACAAACTCAGCAACATGTTGATATAAAACATTTGGTTGCACAAACTCCGCTAGAAATGCAGCAACTGGTCACTAAGAAACACACACATTTTGTGGCACAAATGCCACGACGAATGACGAAACTGGTTGCCAAAACATACCCACATTTGGTGGTGCAGACGCCTCTAGACATGTAGCAACCATTCACTAAAAACCACTCACATTTGGTGGCACAAACGTATGAATGGGTTGCTAAAAACCACCTATGTTTGGTGGCACAAACACAGCTAGAAATGCAAAAGCTGGTCACTAAAAAAACACCCATGTTGATGGCACAAACGCCACTGAAAAGGCAGCAAAGGTGCTAAAAAAAAAACATGCATGTTTGGTGGCATAAACAGCGCTAGAAATGCAGCAACTGGTCACTAAGAAAGACACATTTTGTGGCACAAATACCACGACCAACAATGAAACTGTTTGCTAAAACATATCCACGCCTCTAGAAATGTAGCAACTGGTCACTAAGAAAGACACAAACACCACTGAAAATGCAGCATTTCATTTCATTTCATTTATTCCTTTTGACCCCTCCCCGGGGTATAAGGGGCAAACAACAAAAAATAACATTAACAAATCAGGACAGGCGGCAGCCAATGCACAACAAAATAAATAAAACAGAATTTGTGTACATACATACAAGTCAAAGCAAATCAAGGGAAACTATTCAAGATTTTCTTTAAAAGTTTCAACAAATTTGACAAGACCTTTACTTTTTGAAATGACATTAACTTTTGAAACTTATAAATATTTGGATTTGCTCTATAGAACTGTCCGACCAGCTCTCTTCTCTCTGTGTTAAAAAAGGAACACACAAGTACATAATGATATTCGTCTCCTCGATTGCCAGTCAAACAAAGAGTACATTTCCGAGGGACATTTTCACGATCATACCTGCGCTCAGAGATGGGTAACTTATGATTTCCACACCGAAACCTAGACAAACAAACTCTTTCGGCAGGTCTTAACATAATCAGATAAGGTTCAAAAGTGAAATCAGTTTTAAACAATTTATAACCATCACATAAAGGGTTGCTTTGTAATTTCTCATGCCATCTCTGTAGTTCCATGTCAGATAATCTACGTTCAATCATTAATTTTAAATATTTAGGGTTCATCCGTCCAGCGTCATGCCATAAGTACGATAAACCACAATCATCAAGAATATTTTTAACTTTGGAAATCCATTTACACTGAAAAATATTGTCATCATACAAAGTCTTGAAAACAATAAACACAGTCAAAGAGATTTTTGTTGTATTATGACTAATTAAATGAACCCAAAAGTTAATCATTCTCATGTTTACCTTTAAATCTAAACTATTTCGACCAAGCTCTCCATAAATAATACAATTTGCTGTGCGTTTATTAACATTAAGTAAACGTTTCAAGAAAGATCTGTGAAGCATTTCAATTTGGTCAAGTTTATGAAATCCCCAGATTTCACTTCCATATAAAAGAATAGGCACTATAAGCTGGTCAAATAACTCACATTGTATATCAACAGGTAACTGTAATCTAGTAACTCTGTTTTCCAAGGAGAATAAAGCTCTTTTAGCTAGTTTAACTTGCTTAGCTATTGCTTTATCAAATCGTCCATTAAAATTAAATAACGTTCCAAGATAGTCATACTCAAAAGTAACTTCTAATTTATCTGAACCAAACTTAAATTCTGGGAGTATCCGTAATTTCCCCCTAGAGAAAATAACAACCTTTGTTTTGTCTGTGTT
The DNA here is from genome assembly GCF_041903045.1 of Epinephelus lanceolatus. Taxonomy (NCBI): domain Eukaryota; kingdom Metazoa; phylum Chordata; class Actinopteri; order Perciformes; family Serranidae; genus Epinephelus; species Epinephelus lanceolatus. The sequence goes on along the minus strand of NC_135757.1, from coordinate 2,850,684 downwards.
GACAGTTAAATACCAGTTTTTACAAAGGTTGCTAAAAAGGTTGCTTAAAAACCATGCACGTTTGGTAGCATAAACATCGCTAGAAATGCAGCAACTGGTCACTAATAAACTCACATTTTGTGGCACAAATGCCACGACAAACGACGAACGGTGAAACTGTTTGCCAAAACAAGCCCACATTTGGTGGCACAAACGTATGAATGGGTTGCTAAAAACCACCTATGTTTGGTGGCACAAACACAGCTAGAAATGCAACAGCTGGTCACTAAAAAACGCACAAACACCACTGAAAATGCAGCAAAGGTTGCTGAAAAAAACATGCACGTTTGGTGGCATAAACGGCGCTAGAAATGCAGCAACTAGTAACTAAGAAAGACACATTTTGTGGCACAAATACCACGACGAACAACAAAACAGGTTGCTAAAACATATCCACGCCTCTAGAAATGTAGCAACTATTCACTAAAAACCACTCACATTTGGTGGCACAAACGTACGAATGGGTTACTAAAAAACAGTGGTGTTTCTTGGCACAAACACCACTGAAAACGCAGCAAAGGTCGCTAAAAAAACATACACGTTTGGTGGCATAAACGCCTCTGGAAATGCAGCAACCAATCGCTTATAAACACTCAGCTTTGTTGGTGCAAAGCAGGACGAAATTTAGCAACATGCTGCTTAAAAACACCTGTGTTTGGTGGCACAACCGCTGTTGGAAACTCAGACATTTAGTAAAACAAACACCACTAGAAATGCAGCGACCAATGCAACGCGGCAACAGTTCACTAAGTAATACCCACATTTGGTTGCACAAGCACTGCTAGAAACACAGCAGCTGGTCACTGAAAAACACCTTTATCTGGCACCGCTGGAAATGCCGCATTTGGTCACTAACCCTGACCCACTAATCTCCCTAACTTCACTTGAAATAATATAGAATCATTTATAATAATAATAATAACACTGCTATCTTTAGCCTCTTTATGTCTCGGATTTCTGCCGACCCCAGCTTTAGTTACTGAATCCAAAACACAATCAGGAGATTAACTGTCAGAGAAATGAGTTGCTGGTTGCCGCCCTACTTCAAGTTTATTATGAGATTTGCAGCTGGATTAAAGAACTCAAACACATTTCAAGGGTCAGTCCTCAAACTGAACACTGCCTGGTGCATCTATCTGCAGTTTCTCAATCACTTCCATGACTGTTACAAAGATCCTGAACATGGCTGAAACCAGCACTGACAGCCGGGAGAACACGTGAAGAAACCAACACACACACACACACACACACACAGCAGTAGCACTGACAGCAGCAAGAATCACGCAGCAACAAGACATCTCTGTCAGACACACTGTTGGACTTTGTGGCCACGACCTCAACCGTCATGTGCAGATCCAGCAGTGATAAGTCTTATCTGAAGGATGTAACCCGCTGCGTTGCTCCATAACAGGCGGCGGTCGGAGCATCCACCCATCACAGCTCACACTCACACACACACAGAGCACCTCGGGCAACACAGACAGGAAACACAGATCTGAACCGACAGCGTTCGATCCACAGGGAGTCACATGCACTCAATCACACACACACACACACACACACTGACGCCAGCCGAGGCCTGTGTTTGGCATAAACACTGCAGCATTATATAATCCTGTGTGTGTTACTAATTAACAGACAGATATTTATCATATCAGGAACATGCTGACACACAGAAACATCATGAACACAGTGGCTGCGAATTTAACAACCAACACTGAGACTAATGACTTTTAAAGTTTTCATCCTAACGATGTTCTTATTAAACCATATTTCCACAGTTATTTATAGCAAGAGTCATTCAGCGTATTTTGTATCTGTCATTCAACGTTTCTAGCTCAACATCGTGCAGTGTAAAAGGTCCTTAATCTCACACCAACAAGTCCCAAGTCAGATCCAAGCTCTAAACTTCGAGTCTTTACAGCCTTTCACCACACTCCTGGACTTCTTTCATTTGGCACAGATCGATAAATGCTGGAGCCCACTTTCTAGAGTGGGACAACTAAAGGGTTGGTGGTTTGAGTCTCACCTCCTCTTGTCCATATGTCAAAGTGTCCTAAGACATTGACACAAAAAAAACCCCACTTGGTTATGAGCTCGTAAAAAACACACAAAGGCCAATAGTTCACTCAAAAACACCCACAGTTGGTGGCGAAAATGCCACTGCAAATGCAGCAGCCTGTCTTTAAATCACACCCACATGTGGTGGCACAAACGCTGATAAAAATGGGTTAACTGATTACCAAGAAAGACGCACATTTTATGGCACAAATGCCACAAGCAACAAAGCAATTGGTTGCTAAACAATTCGCCATTTGATGGCGAATATGCCACTAGAAGTGTAACAACCAGTCACTAAAAAACATTGACGTTTGGTTGCACAAATGCTGATAAAAATGAGTCAACTGGTTACCAAGAAACACGCACATTTTATGGCACAATGCCGCAAGCAACAAAGCAATTGGTTGCTGAAAAATACCCACATTTGATGGCGAATACATGACTAGAAGTGTGGCAACCAGTCACTAAAAAACACTCACGTTTGGTGGCGCAAACGTTGCTAGAAACACAGCAACTGGTCTCTAAAAAAAACATTCACGTTTGGTGGCACAAACACTGATAAAAATGGGTCAACTGATTACCAAGAAACAGGCATGTTTTATGGCACAAATGCCACAAGCAACAAAGCAATTGGTTGCTGAAAAATACCCACATTTGATAGCGAATACACAACTAGAAGTGTAGCAACCAGTCACTAAAAAACACTCACGTTTGGTGGCACAAACGTTGCTAGAAACACAGCAACTGGTCTCTAAAAAACATTCACATTTGGTTGCACAAACACTGATAAAAATGGGTCAACTGATTACCAAGAAACAAGCACGTTTTATGGCACAAATGCCGCAAGCAACAAAGCAATTGGTTGCTAAAAAATACCCACATTTGATGGCGAATACGCCACTAGAAATGTAGCAACCAGTCACTAAAAAACATTGACGTTTGGTTGCACAAATGCTGATAAAAATGAGTCAACTGGTTACCAAGAAACACGCACATTTTATGGCACAATGCCGCAAGCAACAAAGCAATTGGTTGCTGAAAAATACCCACATTTGATGGCGAATACATGACTAGAAGTGTAGCAACCAGTCACTAAAAAACACTCACGTTTGGTGGCGCAAACACCACTTGAAATGCAGCAATCATTCATTAAAATGATGCTACACCACCGCTAAAACAAAAACAATATTTGGTGGTACAACCGCTGTTGGAAACTCAGCAACATGTTGCTATAAAACAAATACATTTAGTAGCACAAATGCCGCTAGAAATGCAGCAACCAATGCAACGTGGTGACAGTTCGCTAAATAATACCCAGAATTGGTGGTGCAAAAACTAAGCAACTGATCACTTGATAACATCCATGTTTGGTGGCACAAACTCCTCCAGAAATGCAGCAAAGGTCGTTCCAAAACAAACACCACTGGAGATGTCGTGACAGGTCACTAAAAAACACCCACATCTGGTGGCACTAATGCAGCTGGAAACACAGTCAAAGGTCACTGCTAACTACCAGTGTTAGTGTTATTTGGTGTTGAACAGTGGTCTGCCCGTCTGACGACAAAGTCAGCTCACATACATGTGATCAGAACTTTGTCACTACAGAAATGTCGATAGAAGCATGACACCTAGCTACAAAGTCAACATATTTGTGGTTTGCAGATATGCAACCATTTTCTTCCCCTGACCGGGCTGAGAAATCACCAGGGTTGCCACATGACTCAGGACTAAAATCTGGAGGATAAAACGGATTAGAAGTTGTTATGTGCAGTTAACAAGCAGAGAAAAGCTTCAGTATCCTCTGTCTTGTGTTCGACCTTTAACATGAAGCTAACTGAATTATCTTTGCCTGTAAACAAGAAAAACGAGATGCCTGCAGCTCACTGTGGGCGGTTCATATCATGAACATATGATGTTAAAGGTCATCTGACACATGATGAGCCATACCATACTAAATGTTTATGTTTAAACGGATTTTCCACTCCAGTGCACAGCAGACAGGAAGTACTGCACAGTGCTAATAATGTTTAACGCTACAGCACAGTACAGTGAGGGGAAACTCCCTGCAGCTTCTCCCGTTCAATCTTGATTCCATACTTTCATAAACCGGATTCAGAAGAGATGACACTGAAGTAAAGCTCAGTCTGTCAGAATTAAACACTGTCCTGCAGCTGTATTGTCTCTGTCTCTGTTAGCTGTGATAATTACTGCTAATTCAGATCCTGCTGCTTTAGTTTGACATTAAAAACTCAGCAGGAACATCAGCGTGCACTAAAACTACTTTCCAGAGATTTTATTTGGGGTATAATCACTACAGCTGAGCTTTCAAGCTGAAAATCACTACTTTGTGCTCCTAATTTGGCCCAGTCTCATTAGTTTGTCATCACATAAACATCTGCAGCCACTTAGAATAATTACAGCAGCACATGTCGATACTTTATCTCCAGAATGACACTAACGATCATTTATCTGCTGATTATTTCCTGTACAAAACATTAGAAGACAATGAAAGTCCCAAGTGACGTGTCTAAATGTTTTGCTTTGTCCAATCAACAGTTCCAAACTCAAAATATGTTTAGGCTGCAACAATGTTAAGACACCATGGAGCAACAAATTCTCCCATTACTTAAAATTCAGGTCTTTAAAAAAACACCCACATTTGGGAGCTAAAAAGGTTGCTTAAAAACATCTGTTGGGGGCTGAAAGCTGCTTCAAAAACAGCTGTGGGTCGCAACAAATACACACACTTTTAGGGCCTATAAAAGGTCGTACAAAAACACATGCAGGTCGTTAGAAAAGACATTTTTCGGGGCTAAAAGTTCAAAAAGAAAAACCCTGACAGGTTGTCAAAAATCACCCACCTTTGGGCTAAAAAGATGCTATAAAAATGTCATGAGTCACTAAAAAACACCAACTTTTGCAGGTTAAAAAGCAGCTGGAAAAGTGCCAAAATGCTGCCTAAAATCACCCAGGTTTGGGGGCTAAAAAGCCACTGGAAACACACTGACAGGTCCCCAAAAACACCCACGTTCAAGGGTTATAAAGCTACTGGAAAAACAGCTGTGGGTCACTAAAAAACACCAACTTTGGAGGGCTAGAAAGCCGCTGGAAACGTGCTAACAGGTTGCCAAAAAATATTTAATTTTGGGAGTTGTAAAGCTGCTGGAAAAACAGCTGCAGGTTGCTACAAAACAAAAACATTTTGGGGGGCCAAAAAAGCCGCTGGAAAAGCACTGACAGGTTGCCAAAACTCCCCCACATTTGGGCTGAAAAACTGCTTAAAAAATAGCCATGAGTCACTAAAAAACACCAACTTTTGCAGGTTATAAAGCAGCTGGAAAGGTGCCAACAGGCTGCCTAAAATCACCCAGGTTTGGGGGCTAAAAAGCCACTGGAAACACACTGACAGGTCCCCAAAAAACACCCACGTTCAAGGGTTATAAAGCTGCTGGAAAAACAGCTGTGGGTCACTAAAAAACACCAACTTTGGAGGGCTGGAAAGGTGCTAACAGGTTGCCAAAAAATATTTACCTTTGGGAGTTGTAAAGCTGCTGGAAAAACAGCTGCAGAGTGCTACAAAGAAAAACAAAAAATTGCCGGGGGGGGAAAAAGCCGCTGGAAAAGTACCGACAGGTTGCCAAAAATCCTCCACATTTGGGCTGAAACACTGCTTAAAAATAGCCACGAGTCGCTAAAAAACACCAACTTTGGGGGCTAAAAAGCAGCTGGAAAATCACTGACAGGTCTTAAAACACACCCACCTTTGGGGAATATGATGCTGCTGGAAAAACAGCTGCGTGTTCCCAAGAAAAATCACTTCTGGGGGCTTTAAAATCCGCTGGAAAAACATGTGCAGGACCCAAATAAACCATCTACTTTAGGGGGTCATAAAGCTGCTAGTAAAACAGTTGCAGGTTCCTGACAAAAAACAGTTTTTCAGGGCTATAAAGTCCGCTGGTAAAGTACTGACAGGTTGCTAAAAATCATCCATGTTTGGGGGCTAAAGACCTGCTGGGAAAACAGCCATGACTCACTATCATCACGACCAGATGTGTTTATTGGTTTTGAGCAGTGGTCTGCAGCTTGTCAGGCGTCTCTGCGAGGTGACACGCCATCCACCAGTCAGCTCATACACAACATCATAAAGTGAGCAGCTTCAGGATTAAGCACGTGGCTCAAACGTCACGTGCCTTTATTTTCACAACACATCGTCTTCTTTCAGTCCAGTGATGCTTCGGGAGCTTGAATCCAGTTTGCAGACACAAAGCAGACCCTCATAACATCCTGTGCACGTGGAGCTACTTCAGCAACAGATTGGTACCAATCAGAAAGACTATATTTATTTATGTCAGCCTGAAAGGTCAGAGTTCACAGCAAATGCTTCATTGATGTGCTTTATTTTATGACTTGATGCACTCTGAAGGCTGGAGCTTCATCTGTGTCAGTGTGAAGACGACAGGGAAAGAAGAAGCAGTCCTCCACTGGGATAATGACTCATCTGCATCGCCTGACTTCAAATGATCAACTGTGCTAAATTTTGTAGCAACCCGTCACTGTGTTTACAGCTGCGTTAGTGCCACCACATGTAGGCGTTTTTGAGCAACATTCGCTGTGTTTCCAGTGGTGTTTGTGCCACCAAACGTGGTTCATTTTTTGTGAACTGTCAGTGCATTGCTAGCAGCATTTATGCCACCATACATTGGTGTTTTTTTAGCAACCGGTTGCTACATTTCTAGTGGCATTTGTGCCACCAAATGTAGGTGTTTTCTAGTGACCAGTTGCTGCATTTCTATTGGTGCATGTGTCACTAATCATGGGTGTTTTTCAGCAACCCGCTGTTATGTTTCTAGCAAAGTTTGTGCCACCAAAAGTAGCTGTTTTTTTAGCAACTAGTTGCTGCGTTTCTAGCGGAATCCACGCTAACAAATGTGGGTGTTTTTTTAAAGACCAGTTGCTGCATTACTATCCGTGCATGTGCCAATAAACATGGGGGTCTTTCAGCAACCTGTTGTTATGTTTCTAGCGGTGTTTGTGCCACCAAAAGTAGCTGTTTTTTAGCAACCAGTTGCTGCGTTTCTAGTGGGATTCATGCTAACTAATGTGGGTGTTTTTTAGAAACCATCGGTGCGTGTGCTAGTAAACATGGGTGTCTTTCAGCAACATATGTTTCAATCGATGTTTGTGCCACCAAAAGTAGGTGTTTTTTAGCAGCCTGTTGCTGACTGTCTAGCAACCCACTGCTACATTTTTTGCAGCTTTTGCGCCACCTAACGTAGATGTTTTTAGTGACCAGTTGCTGCGTTTCTATCGATGTGTGCACCAGCAAACATGGTTGTCTTTCAGCAACCTCTTGCTATGTTTCTAGCGGTGTTTGTGCCACCAAAAGTGGTGTTTTTTAGCAACCAGTTGCTGCGTTTCTAGTGAAATTCATGTTAACAAATGTGGGTGTTTTTTAGCAACCAGTTGCTGCGTTTCTAGCGAAATTCATGTTAACAAATGTGGGTGTTTTTTAGAGACCAGTTGCTGTGTTTCTATTGGTGCATGTGCCAGTAAACATGGGTGTCTTTCAGCAACCTGTTGTTATGTTTCTAGCAATGTTTGTGCCACCAAAAGTAGCTGTTTTTTAGCCGCTGACCTTCTAGCTGCATTTGCACCAACAAACTTGGATTTTTTTTAGCAACCCACTGCTACATTTTTTGCAGCATTTGTGCCACCTAACGTAGTTGTTTTTAGTGACCAGTTGCTGCGTTTCTGTCACTGTGTCCACCAGCAAACATGGCTGTCTTTCAGCAACAAGTTGCTATGTTTCTAGCAATGTTGGTGCCACCAAACATAGCTGTCTTTTAGCAGCCTGTTGCTAAATTTCTAGTCGAGTTGGAGGGGAAGGTGGATGGCAAGACCACTGTTCAATACAAACAAACAACAAAACCAGTTGTGATTTAGCAAGTCACTGCTGCGTTCTCACCAAACATAGGTGTTCCTTGGCAACCAAGCACTGTTTTTCCAGCGAGAATAGTGCCATGACATCGCTGCATTTCCTGTTCAGAAATTGCCACAATATGTGGTTGTTTAAACTGAGCTATCAGTGCATTTCCTGCCGGGACACTGCCATGAAAAGCAGGTATTTTAAGCCAAAAGATAATATTTTCCAAACTATAACCAAGTTGGTTTTTTGCCTAAGAACAACTACAGTGTTTGCATACACAACTTGTTAACATAGCGCATCTGAGGTTTGCAGAAACATATAATGCCATCATTTATCCTGGCGAGTCGTAGTAAAATACTCTGCTGGCTGGGGTCTGACAAACAATTCCTGCTTGGTTCAAAGAATCGGATGATTCAGCAACAAACTGAATAAATGACTTAAAGCAAATCAGACACACATGACATTTTAAAAGTGGAGTTTCAGCCTGAAAACAGACAAAAAAAATGATGATTCATCAAAGATGATTGTTGGAGTGGCTGATAACAGAACAGTCAGTGTAGAAACTGGACGACGCAGTTCAAAAGTTTACTCTCTCAGATCAGTGCGTCCCAAACCTTTTTGGATTGTGAGTCCTTGAAATAAAGCACCGTGCGCTCATCACAGGCTGCTTTTCTGCTGTTGTGTTCCCTTGTTTTGTTTTTCCTACTGTTCGTTACTTACAAAGTGAAGGGTTAGGGGTGGTGTAAAAAGGGAGAGGTATGTCAAAAAAAAATTAAGCTCTAGGGAGGAACTAATGTGTTTTAGTTTGTTTTAAGGAAGGGGCATTTTGTATTTTTTTTATTATTATTATTATTATTATTATTATTTATTATGATATTATATTTATTATTTTAGTTTAGTTTATTTTTTTCCTTTTTTTCTTACAATGCCAAAATTACACCATTTATCATGGCCAGAAACTATAAAAACAGATATCCTTTGATTTTCAACTCCAGGATTTCGTCCTCAACTTTTCACTTTCAAACATCAAAGTTTTACAAATTTTATAACTAATTTAAGGTGAAGCGAGGGTCATGGGTTTTCAGGAAAAATATCTGTAGTCTCGGGGAGGGTCAAAATAAAATAAAAAACAAAAAAACACAGTCACACCCGAGCTACCCGCGTCCTCCCCTGACCAGTAGAGAACAGTCCCTTATCAAGGAAATTACTATAAAAATGCAAAGATTAGAGGGAGGTCTGAATTTAAATGCTCAAGATGAGCAAATACACCTAAAAATATGAGTTTATATTTCATAATCCAGTTGTGAAGTGAAGAAGTTAAAACATAAATGTATATATAATATGTAAATATCTGCTAACTCTGGCCCTAATATTTAAATTATCCTTGTACAGGTGACAAAGGTAAACAGATTTAATGTGTGCACTTAGTTTTAACTGAGCATTTAAGGCATTTATTACGTCAAAAATTTAACATATTTAAAGTTATCTCTCTTTTAAAGGTGAGGATTTGCTTTTATTTTTCTTAAATCAGACAGAAATGGCAATTAAAGATTTATTTTGGGGATTTGGGAACATTTGAAGCTCATTTGTGGATCTTTTTTGACATTATTTACTCATTCATCTCCAAATATAACTGTTAATTATGATATAAAAGTCCAAAGCTGGAGAGAAAAACCCTTAATTATTATTATTATTATTGCACATTTGTGCACTCCATGTTCCTCACTGACCGCCTTTCTGTAAACTTTTAATTCATGACGGCACACCTGTGCACGAGCGTCAGCCGCAGATTAGTCAACAAGAATCCGTCTTACCTCTCAAGTCAATAAACCGCTTGCAGGTCCGCCTGCAGCTGATCTAAATCCTCCTGCAGGGAGAATCCTGGAGCATAGACCCCACACCGGGAGGAGGACCGGCCGGGAGCCGCTCGATGCAGCCGGTAGTCCGGGTGAGCTCCGTGTGAAGGAGCCGGTGATGAAGCTGATGTTTGTCGGTGCGCTGACAGCGGAGTGTTGCGTTCACTGCCGTCGCTGTGTATTTCTACCGCTCCTCCTTCCCGCCTCCTCTGTAAGGAGATTTTCCTCCACCTGGTGTCGCGTCATCAGCCTGACACCAGCTGGGCCGGGCCTCCCCTCTGAGGGCTGGACCTGCCTCCTCCTGCCCGCTGCTCCTCCAGCTGGAGGTATGGAGGACCAAAACTGCCAGTGTAATAATCAAAAAATCCCTAAGACCTGACAAACTCCTTCTGCCTTAAAATATGTAGATACTGAGTCAGAATGTCATTTCTTACTTTCCTAAAATCAAATATATTAAAAATAGAATCACTGATTGTATTTATTTAACTTTTATTCAACCAGAAAAACCTCTTGAGATTAAAAATCTGAGTCTCTCAGGCAGCAGCTGAAGTTACAGACAGACCAAAGATAAAATATATGTAGCTCCAAAACACGCAATGTAAAACACAAAATAAGATTACCACAAAAAGGGCTGAAAAGTATGTTAATATAAACTAAAAATGCACCATAAAAACACGGCAACTACATGATTACTAAGACCAGCTAATGTGACACTGGCATATCGATGCTGCGACGTAGGTCACGTACGCCGTTGGTTCAATGCAGAAGTATAAATCGTGCGTAAAATTCGTCAGATTTGACGTGAGTTGCAGTTTGCCTTGTCGTCTTTTTCTTCTACAAAGTGAAGCCACACTTTTGAGCGTTATCCTCGGCCCATCTTTCATGCTGTGACGCACGCTAGCTCTCCAGCTGTGTTGATGCGTGATGTAACCGGTCCTGGCGGATCAAAAAAGATCCTGGAAAGTAGCTGGATGAGCCAAGACTTTATACCGGCCACATTAGGCTATTAGGTACACCTGTTCAAGTGCTCGTTAACGCAGAGCATCCAAAAACACTAATTTTTCACATTAAACTGTTTTATTCAGTGTTTTTACCGGTTTAATTCACATGGTCCATTTCCTTTGAAGAAGAAGAGACCTCTGCAGATAATTCAGCTCCTGGTAAAAACCTTCTGAACAATGAACACTGAAGGAATTCTAACCGGGAGAGATCTGGCACAATGCTCCTTTAAAACCTAAATCATTATTATGTAATCATTGTTGCTGTCATGGAAATTTATTGGAATTCATTTTTAATTCATAATAGCTACTGTGAGAGCGATCACAGTTCAAGGATGTTTTAATAATTTGTTTTTGAGGTTTTGATGTTGTCTGAGGACTTTAAGGTATTTCAGCCCTACTGCCACAAAAAAAAAAAAAAAAAATACATTATAATGTAGAGGACAGGTTGAAACTTTATGTTTCAACAAAACTGTTGTTGATGTGAGGTTCGGTTTAGGCACAAAAAACACTTGGTTATGGTTAGAAAGATCATGCTTCAGCTGAAAATACTCAGTTCTTTGGGAACGATTTCTACAGGAAGTGCATCCATGTCTCAGTAAAAACACAACCACTTTTTGTGGCGCTATCTCAACAGGAAATGCAGCAATGTCTTGGTAAAAAAACAACACTTTTCATGCAGCTATTTAGCAGGAAACGCAGTGATGTTTCAGTCAACAACAACCATTTTGTGTGCAACTATATTGTTAGGAAATGCAATGATGTCTCTGTGAAAAACAACTGCTTTTTATAGGACTATCCCAGCAGGAAACACACCAGTGTCTTGGTAGGAAAACCCTTTTAATGGCAATATCTTGACAGGAAATACAGAAATGTCTCGCTAAAAACAACTGCTTTTTTGTTGTGCTATCCCTGCAGAAAACCCAGCCAGTTCTTGGTAAAAAGAACCACTTTCCATGCCGCTATCCTGTTAGGAAACACAGCGATGTCTTTGTAAGAACAAGACTGCTATTCGTGGTAACATCTTGGCAGGGAACACAACAATGTCTCGGTAAAAAAACAATCGCTATTCATGGCATTATCTCGACAGGAAATACAGAAAATTCTTAGTAAAAAGAAGACTGCTATTCGTGGTAATATCTTGGCAGGGAACGCAGCAATGTCTCAGTAAAAAAAACAATCACTATTCATGGCATTATCTCGACAGGAAATGCAGAAATGTCTCAGTCAAAAACAACAAATGTAGATATTCTTCAGTAAAAACAACCACTTTTTGTGGCACTATTCCAACAGGAAACACAGCAATGTCGTGGTAAGACAAAAAAACTTTTCGTGGCACTATCCAACAGGAAATGCAGCAATGTCTCAGTAAAAGCAACCGCTTTTTGTTGCACTATCTTGGCAGGAAATGCAGCCAATTCTTGGTAAAAACAATCATTTTTCGTGGCATAATCTCGGCAGGAAATGCAAAAATGTCTCGGTAAAAACCAACCACTTTTCATGCCACTATCCCGTCAGAAAACAGGAGATGTCTCGGTAAAAACACAATGCTTTTCATGCCACTATTCAGCAGGTAACACAGTGATGTCTCGGTTAAAATTAACACTATTTATAGCACTATCCCAGCACGAAACACAGCAATGTCTTGGTCAAAAACTACCACTTTTCATTCAACTATCTCAGAGGGAAATGCAGCAACATCTCTGTAAAAAACAACCACTTTCTTGCTGCTATCCCGGCAGGAAATGCAAACATGTCAGATGCTTTTCGTGTCACTATTCCTGCTGGAAAAACAGCAACGCGTAGCTACAAAAACACTGTTTGGTGGCTAAAAAGCTGCTGAAAGCACAACTGGTTATGTTTTTTGTTGGTCTTGTACAGTGGTCTGCAGTTTGGCAGACGACTCTCCAAGGTGACCCATCGTCCACCATCCCCTCCACCTCCAGATGACAGCTCATACTATGTCACTTAAAAAATGTTGATATGCACGCATGCAAATGTAACATATTCATGGTTTGCAGGGCTGTGTATTTTATTTTGATTCTTAATTTGTTGATACAACTACAGACAAATGGTGCAAAGTATATAGTGAACATAGTAATTCCTCTCCATGAATCCCGACATGCTGCGGTGGTTTTCAGGAAAACCTGGATCCTGCAGCAGCACCGTCAGCCTTGCAGAATGTGTGAAAGAGCAGTCAGCTTAGATCAGTATTAGCTCTGCCCCACAGAGACCAAAATAATCAGATTACGCTCCAGAGCAGCTTGTTTGTTGGACAACCTGAGAGTGTATGTTGCTGTGTTCATCCGCTGTCCCCTCGCTGATGTTTAACCAATGAGAACAGCATGACTGCTCAGCCCCCCGCAGCTCAGACGCATGACTCAAATTAGCGAGAGAGCATCGTCCTCTGAATGATTCATCAAACAGATCCCGCGATGCAGACGCTGAGGTGACAAGGAAGCTAAATACAAGCTGATGTGTGGGGTAGAAGGTGGGGGAGGAGGGGGAGGAGTGGTGTGTTTAATGTTTTTCCATCAGCTGAAACATGAACATGTCAGTTATAGAGCTACATATTAAAACACTCGTGGTTGTACTATAAACCTGTGTCACATCAACCAGGACCAGAGGCAGGAGACAGACTTTGGCCAACATGAATAACTCACATGAAATCCCCAAAGAGTATTCTCACAATGGCAACTCCAACATGCAGATGTTTAGCTGGTAAAATGCTCATCATGTTCACCATCTGTAGCCCTTTTTAAACAGGAGTTGTGCAAATTAGCAGGAAAGCCCAATCAGTCTTTTTTCAGCATTGGCAGTATAAAAACAAAATCGGGGAGTGCAGCAAAATGCCGCCTACCTACTTTTGTTTATACAGAATGCGCCTTTTTCGGGGCAATGGGGGGCGTGAGCAAGTAACAAAACGTGTAGCTCAGCGTGTGACGTAACCAGTGACGTGGGAGGGAAGCCGCGGCTGGTCAGTCCTTCGGTGATTCTCTCGTAAGTCGGCCCGTTCTTCACCGTCCCCGTCATCTGACGGTTAATGGCCTCTTCGTTTGCGAGGACAAGGAGGGCGCGCAATTCCTTGTCTCCCCAGTTGCTCATCTTTACAGTGTCCGTCAGGTTTGTGTTTCCCTCTTGCTACTAGCTGCTCGCTAATTCCTGCTATCAGCCGTTTCCTGTTTATCCACCGCCAGTGGCTCGCACGTGCGGCGTCATCAACAGCTCCTCCCACAAGTCATCAACATCCCCTCCCATTGCAGAAGGCCGCCTCGTTCTTCTTAAACTAAAAGGGTTCCACCAATATGCCTACCCTACGAGGCGGAAAATTGGGCACCTCGGATCAACTCGCCAATCCAGCTCTGTGTGTCTCAACACTCGCAGCTTGCCGGCAAAATGGCCCAACATTCGCCGAAAATCTGGCAGTGTAGAAGGGGCTTTAGTTAAGCATGGCAACATTTGCTGATTAGCAATAAACACAAAAGTTGCGTTGCGACGGTCTTATAGTTTGGTCTTGTAGTTCTCTGCAAAGTTGACCCCACATGGTATTCAGCAACATTAGAGTCTCCGTGACACGGAAGTTATAGTGTCTTTAGCATCACATTTACCAGTGAAACTGATTATTTGTGCGGTGTACAGTTATGTGTACATGCCAAGAAGCTGGAGTTCCTCAAATGACCACTTGAGGCTGGCTCCAGAAGTGACCCCCATCTTAAAATGCCCAGGTCTTTAGTTTGGGATTTTTCAGTGAAACAGAATATTTGAGCCGTGTAGTTAGAAGTGGTATTTGAATTAAATCCGTTGCATTTGATTGGACTGCTAAAAAGTGGGCAGGCTTAGAGTTTGCGCAGGGACCCTGCTGGTGAACGTACTGGTGGCTCCACAACAAGACACAACCTTTGGCACTGAAAATGAGGACAGCATGGAAGTGCCAAAAAGCTTGAGTTCCTCAAATGACCACTTTAGGCTGGCTCCAGAGGTCACGTCTCATCTCGTTTCATTGTCCTCCGCTTATCCGGGTCCGGGTCGCGGGGGCAGCAGCCTCAGCAAAGAAGCTCAGACAGTCCTCTCCCCAGCCACCTCTGTCAGCTCTTCCGAGGGAACCCCGAGGCGTTCCCAGGCCAGCCGGGCGATGTAGTCCCTCCAGCGTGTGCTGGGGCGGCCCCGAGGTCTCCTCCCGGTTGGACATGCCCGAAACACCTCCCAAGGGAGGCGTCCGGGAGGCATCCTTACCAGATGCCCGAACCACCTCAACTGGCTCCTCTCGATGTGGAGGAGCAGCGGCTCTACTCCGAGTCCCTCCTGGATGTCCGAGCTCCTCACCCTATCCCTAAGGCTGAGCCCAGCCACCCTGCAGAGGAAACTCATTTCGGCCGCTTGTACTCGCAATCTCGTTCGAGAGGAAATTCTTATATATCTCACCTGTTCAAATGTTAATAAGGTTTGTCATCTGGGTCACTTCTAGCTCTAAAGATCCAAGGTGGCGACAGCTGAAAAACCGAACTTCAGGCTTTAACATTGGGGTCCACAAACCAGTAAGTCACATCACGGCGCCCATGTCAAAAATTAGAGTGTCTTTAGTTTTGTATTTGTCAGTGAAACAGAATATTTGAGCAGTATAGTAAGAAGTAAATCTGTTGCATTTGATTGGGTTGCAAAAAAGGGGGGCAGGCTGAGAGTTTAGCATGATGTAAAGCTACAGCTGAGTCTGCTGCTGGTTAGACTGTTGGCTCCAAACCAAGCAACTACCTTCGGAGCTAATGAGGGCAGTGTGGAGGTGCCAAAAACCTGGAGTTCCTCTAAT